>NC_052511.1:32528686-32616186 GCF_014356525.2 Nilaparvata lugens | reverse complement strand
TATTGCTCAAATTTGTTACTCCGTATTTTCATGAATTTATAAGTGGTAGAAGTTAAAGAATTAGTAACTGGTTGGTTCTATGTGAATTATAAAGTTTTGGTGTACCTGCTGATAATATCCACGTGAGGTTAACTGTAAGATACTGATATTCAAGTGAAGCTTACGAACTTTTTACACGGTCTTGACAGATTTTCGGCCATTTCTGACTGCCGGTTTTTGCCTGCGTTTGCTAATAACAATAAACAACTACCGTATTGAATCTCTCGTATCTGTCGTCTGCTAGAACCAGTAGGCCTATTGAATTGTGACGTCGATTAACTGATAACGGTAAGAGAGAGAAAGTGTTATCACTATCTGTCAATAGACCCAGCGCTTCACAGCTGTTCAACTTGTTGTTTGTTACCTCTAAGCTTAATAAATGAGTCAACAGATAGATTTAAAATGAAACTTTTCAACTGGTTAGTGAAAACACCAATGTATTCTATACAAGAGTTCTTGGATTCCAATATGATTATTGATGTTTGATTTCTTAAAGCTTTTCTTTCTTGTTTTAACATTTTGACAGGCCTTGTTTGTACTGTTGTTTGTATAGTGATGAATATGAATTCTTCTGGGCTTACTTTAGATGTAGTTATGTTTATGTGTTTATATTTATGTATATCGTATATACTTTTAATTATATTAACTTATAACCTTCTGACTTGCATAATGTTAGTATAGTTTTGACTTTGTCTATTGCCAATGTTGCTTAATGACAATAAAATGTATTTATTTATTTATTTATTATTTATTGTTAAGTTACTTTACGTTACTCCACGTTACTTACGTTATCTTTATTCTTTCGTGCTAGAACATACATTTATTATTATGGGTCATGGATAGAATTATAGTTTGAGAAAAACTGCATTGAGTTCTAATTTATTATTCCAATTCATTGAAAACACACAAAACAAGGCAAAACCAAATAGCAAAGAATAAAAAAACAAATAAATACAATAAAATGTTACAAATATAGAAAAAACTTTAATGTCATTTATAATAACGATGACAACTACAATTCTCATTTTTCGAATCAAGATTGTCTTTTCCAAACACAACAAATTATCAAATTATTGTCCTTCTGTTTCCAATTGTGTCGATATCAAAATATGAAAAATTGAAGAAAAGGATGTGTGGTTTCCTGAACGTAAATAATAAACTCTTGTCATAATAATAATAAGCGATCGATATGGCTTGAATGAATTTTATATCAATTCCCTGTCTATGAGATCACAACAAACTACGAGATTTTTCATGGGATTTTTCAACCAATAATTCAAAAATCTGGTGTGGCGAACTCACACAGCTTCCCTTGCAAATGCAAATGGATCACTGACGCTAGTGTTCACGCGCATCTCAAGTCTACTTATAAACTAAGATCTGAGCCAGCTGGTGACAGGACAATAACGTGGGAGACATACGAGGTCTGCTATCTCTTCATAGTGAATCATTTTTTGATTAAACATTAATTGTAGAAATTTTCATACTGAATCTTTTTCACTTGAATTTCTGTGTTTAAATTGTATCTGAAGCCTGATAATTGGGAATCTGAAATCAAACTTTGCATAGATGGGGCGGAGCTCCTGAAATTTTTACATATATGGGACTTGTGGCAGTTGATAGAGCTCATTGATGACTTTTTTGGTATGAATTTGATCAAAATCGTTTGGGCCGTTTTCATGAAAATCGCGTAAAACCTTGTTTTTGACAACATTTTCGCCGCCATCTTGAATTACATCTGATCGAAATTGTTCGTGTCGAATGCTTATATTGTAAGGACCTTTAGTTGCAAATTTCAAGTCATTCCATCAATTAGGAGATGAGATATCGTGTACACAGACGCACATAAACCCATACACACACACACACACACTGATGCTCGTGCAATTCTAATTTCCAATCAGGGAAAGAAGAGGATTACATTGATTGAGTGATGGAATCATTGTGAAAGTAATCACAATGATCCTACAAAAAAATCTATGGAATATGATTGAATAATTAAGTGATTACTTAATTGTAACGGGTTAGTGCGTTTCCATACAAACATTTGCACAAAACTCTGGCGAGAGGCAGCACCTATAAAGTCAGTTATAGAGATATATTCTGTACCAATTGCATTGAAATTCAATCAGTGAGCTCTCTACGCATCAAAGAAGGTTTCTTGATGATAAAATTTGCAGAATTTATCTCTTAATTCGATGAAAAAATGTGATCATAGTTGCACCGACGGGAAATCTAGTAGAGAAAAGCTTAATGTAGTTGGAAAGTGGGACGTTAGATGGCACTGGCAGCGAGATACTGTATCATTCGACAAGCAACGGAAAATGAGGTCTTTGCTTCTCGGGGAATCCTAGAAGAAGAAGACGGCTGAAGGAGAAGTGAAGGAGAAGGTGGAGGAGAAGGAGAAGGAGAAGGAGAAGGTGAAGGAGAAGGAGAAGGAGAAGGAGAAGGAGAAGGAGAAGGTGAAGGAAAAGGAGAAGAAGAATGAGAAGGAGGAGAAGAAGGGGAAGGAAAAGCATCAGTTTTTTGTTACTCTGGCTTTGAATTTTTATATGCAGAATCTAGAATTATTAAGATTGAGAAGTATCATCTCTGAGAGACGTTTCTACACTGGAGACAATCCAATCCTCAACCTGCCTGAATCTATAACATAATAAAGGAAAGAACTGGCTTATACGTGCATGTCGCTGGCCCGGCCACATTTGAATTTCACCAAACAAACTATGCCAAGATTTACTACCTATTTTCTACTATTTTCTACCTCCAATAACCGATTTTCTACCTCAAAGATAGCAGAGATATTGAATAAACTAAAGTGCCGGGCCAGGGACATGTTAGCCCGGCCATCTCTGAATTTCACCAAACAAACTATGCCAAGATTTACTACTTATTTTCTACTATTTTCTACCTCCAATAACAGATTTTCTACCTCAAGGATAACAGAGATATGAGCAAAAATATAGAAAGGTCAATGACCTCTCAGCCCGGCCATCTTTGAATTTGACCAAACCAAATATGCCAAGATTTACTACCTATTTTCTACTATTTTCTACCTCAAACCAAACTGAAATCGAATCACGCATAATGGAGATATTGGCTAAAATATGTATAGGTCACGTGCATGTCGCTGGCCCGGCCACATTCGAATTTAACCAAACAAACTATGCCAAGATTTACTACCTATTTTCTACTATTTTCTACCTCAAACCAAACTAAAATCGAATCACGCATAATGGAGATATTGGCTAAAATATGTATAGGTCACGTGCATGTCGCTGGCCCGGCCACATTTGAATTTCACCAAACAAACTATGCCAATATTTACTGAATATTTTCTACTATTTTCTACCTCCAATAACCGATTTTCTACCTCAACCCAAACGGAGTTATAGGGGATTGTAAGTTTTCACCCACCCCCCTCGCCTATCACCACACACGAAAACTCGTTTCTAGTCTTGCCATGATTGAATTTCTGAAAAACTAAATGAGCCAATATGTAGTACACAAGCTCTGCTATCATATTCCACAAAGAACGGAATCGATAGCTCATCACTAGACAAAGTTATTGAGTGTTTAAAGATTACCCCCCCCCCCTCGTAACAGCATGTCTCTGGCCGGCCACATTCGAATTTAAACAAACCAACTATGCCAAGATTTTCTACCTATTTTCTACTATTTTCTACCTCCAATAAAAGATTTTCTACCTCAACCCAAAGGGAATTATAGAGGATTGTAAGTTTTCACCCACCCCCCTCGCCAATCACCACACACGAAAAAACGTTTCTAGCCTTGTCATGATTGAATTTCTGAAAAACTAAATGAGCCAATATGTAGTACACAAGCTCTGCTATCATATTCCACAAAGAACGGAATCGATAGCTCATCACTAGACAAAGTTATGAGTGTTTAAAGATTACCTCCCCACCACATCGTAACAGCATGTCTCTGGCCCGGCCACATTCGAATTTAAACAAACCAACTATGCCAAGATTTTCTACCTATTTTCTACTATTTTCTACCTCCAATAAAAGATTATCTACCTCAGCCCAAAGGGAATTATAGGGGATTGTAAGTTTTCACCCACCCCCCTCGCCAATCACCACACACGAAAACACGTTTCTAGTAATATTTTCAAACTGTCCAAAAATCCACTGTTTCTTACTCAGCCGCCAATTTGTTACTCACACTACTATCTCAACCAAGGAATCTCAGACAGTTTCAAAATTATTTGTAGATTAATTTCGTACCCTGGAACAGTGCCTTGAATATTGGTAGGAAACTTGGGATAATTGGTAGTGGTTGATTTTAAAAATAAGCATGTATTGAACTATGTTTTGAATTGTTTCTGATGAAATACCATATAACAAATAATAATGTTGGGAAATAAACATAAAACAACTTATTACATAAAAAATGCATTGCAAGACGTACCTTTATTTCATCAATAACTATAATTGAACATATGATACACTAATTAATATTTGAAATACCTTTATAAAATCACAACTAATTGTTCACATTCTGCAAACAGAAAGGAGAATAGAAAAAACATCTTTATTTGCAATGGAGGAAAATCGCAAACTATATGAACATATGATACACTAATTATATTTGAACTACCTTTATGCAATCGAAACTAATCGTTCACATTTTGCAAACAGAAAGATTAGAAAAATCATCCTAATTTGCAATGGATGAAAATTGCAAACTATTCGTTCATAAGATACACAAATTAATATTTAAAATACCTTCATACAATCGAAAATAATCGTTCACATTTTGCAAACTGAAAGAATAGAAAAAACATCCTTATTTGCAATGGATGAAAATCGCAAACTATATGAACATATGATACACAAATTAATATTTGATTACCTTTCGAAACTAATCGTTCACATTTTGCAAACAGAAAGATAAGAAAAATCATCCTAATTTGCAATGGATGAAAATTGCAAACTATTCGTTCATAAGATGCACAAATTATTATTTAAAATACCTTCATACAATCGAAACTAATCGTTCACATTATGCAAACAGAAAGAATAGAAAAATCATCCTAATTTGCAATGGATGAAAATTGCAAACTGTTCGTGCATAAGATGCACAAATTAATATTTAAAATACCTTCATACAATCAAAAATAATCGTTCACATTTTGCAAACTGAAAGAATAGAAAAATCATCCTTATTTGCAATGGATGAAAATCGCAAACTATATATGAACATATGATACACTAATTAATATTTGAACTACCTTTATGCAATCAAAACTAATCGTTCACATTTTGCAAACTGAAAGAATAGAGAAATCATCCTAATTTGCAATTGATGGAAATCGCAAACTATATGAACATATGATACACAAATTAATATTTGAACTACCTTTATGCAATCAAAACTAATCGTTCACATTTTGCAAACAGAAAGAATACTAGAGAAATCATCCTAATTTGCAATTGATGGTAATCGCAAACTATATGAACATATGATACACAAATTAATGTTTGAACTACCTTTATGCAATCAAAACTAATCGTTCACATTTTGCAAACAGAAAGAATACTAGAGAAATCATCCTAATTTGCAATTGATGGTAATCGCAAACTATATGAACATATGATACACTAATTAATATTTGAACTACCTTTATGCAATCAAAACTAATCGTTCACATTTTGAAAACAGGAAGAATAATAGAGAAATCATCCTAATTTGCAATTGATGGAAATCGTAAACAATATGAACATATGATACACTAATTAATATTTGAACTACCTTTATGCAATCAAAACTAATCGTTCACATTTTGAAAACAGGAAGAATACTAGAGAAATCATCCTAATTTGCAATTGATGGAAATCGTAAACTATATGAACATATGATACACTAATTAATATTTGAACTACCTTTATGCAATCAAAACTAATCGTTCACATTTTGAAAACTGAAAGAATACTAGAGAAATCATCCTAATTTGCAATTGATGGAAATCGTAAACTATATGAACATATGATAAACTAATTAATATTTGAATTACCTTTATGCAATCAAAACTAATCGTTCACATTTTGAAAACTGAAAGATTACTAGAGAAATCATCCTAATTTGCAATTGATGGAAATCGTAAACTATATGAACATGATACACTAATTAATATTTGAACTACCTTTATGCAATCAAAACTAATCGTTCACATTTTGAAAACTGAAAGAATACTAGAGAAATCATCCTAATTTGCAATTGATGGAAATCGTAAACTATATGAACATATGATAAACTAATTAATATTTGAATTACCTTTATGCAATCAAAACTAATCGTTCACATTTTGAAAACTGAAAGAATACTAGAGAAATCATCCTAATTTGCAATTGATGGAGATCGTAAACTATATGAACATTTTATACACTAATTAATATTTGAACTACCTTTATGCAATCGAAACTAATCGTTCACATTTTGCAAACATAAAGAATAGAAAAATCATCCTAATTTGCAATGGATGAAAATTGCAAACTATTCGTGCATAAGATGCACAAATTAATATTTAAAATACCTTCATACAATCGAAAATAATCGTTCACATTTTGCAAACTGAAAAAATAGAAGAAACATCCTTATTTGCAATGGATGAAAATCGCAAACTATATGAACATATGATACACTAATTAATATTTGAACTACCTTTATGCAATCAAAACTAATCGTTCACATTTTGAAAACTAAAAGAATACTAGAGAAATCATCCTAATTTGCAATTGATGGAAATCGTAAACTATATGAACATATGATACACTAATTAATATTTGAACTACCTTTATGCAATCAAAACTAATCGTTCACATTTTGCAAACTGAAAGAATAGAGAAATCATCCTAATTTGCAATTGATGAAAATCGCAAATACTAATCAATATTTGAACTACCTTTATGCAATCAAAACTAATCGTTCACATTTTGCAAACAGAAAGAAGCAATGGATGAAAATCGCAAACTATCTGAGCATAAGATACACTAATTAATATTTGAACTACCTTTAAAAAATCACAACTAATTGTTCACATTTTGCATACAGGAAGAAGAATAGAAAAAACATCCTTATTTGCAATGGATGAAAATCGCAAACTATACTATCATAAGATGCACAAATTAATATTTAAAGTACCTTTATGAAATCACAACTAATTGTTATCATTCTGCAAACAGAAAGAAGATTAGAAAAAACATCCTAATTTGCAATGGATGAAAATTGTAAACTATGTGAACATAAGATACACTAATTAATATTTGAACTACCTTTATGCAATCAAAACTAATCGTTCACATTTTGCAATCAGAAAGAATAGAAAAAATCCTTATTTGCAGTGGATGAAAATCGCAAACTATCTGAACATAAGATACACTAATTAATATTTGAACTACCTTTAAAAAATCACAACTAATTGTTCACATCTCGCAAACAGAAAGAATAGAAAAAACATCCTAATTTGCAATGGATGAAAATCGCAAACTATCTTAACATAAATGATACAGAAATATTTAAACTACCTTTATACATTTTCAACTTAAACTGTTCTCATATTCTTAACAGCAACAGTATTTCTCAATTTTCAATTACATAATTTCACCTGTTTTTTCGGTTCTACCTAATAATGATAGTTTGTATAGTGCTCAGTGCTCTTAGTGCAGTCTTGTCTCTAGTGCAGATCGTGAGGACTGGTCATGCAGTTTCCACTGAAACATAAGAAGGAATTATCATTGTTGTATCTTTAATTGTATATCTTGCACTTGATAGAGCCTTGATAGGCCCAAAAGATGAAAAAGATCTGAGCCAGAAGTGTTTTCTTCACTATGTGACAAATTCGAGAGCATTTCTAGAAAATTATCTTAGATATGAAAAAGTGTTACAGAAGCAACTTCTAGGTGAATTCATGAGTTTTAATTCTGTATTTGATAAAAAAAGTAGGAAGTTTTTACTTCATCTCATTTTTCAGATGTTCTGACTATTAATGTTATTTCCAAAACAGTGTTAGAAATAAATTTAAAATATGAAATAATCATAATGAAATATATAACTTCAAATAAATATTACCTCAAATTTTTTATTCATAATAAGGTGTGTTTTTATATTAATATGATTTATTCTTCAAAACTGCTAATTTTATTGAATAACTCAATAGTTTGTTATTCATATACAGTCTTTGAAAACTAATTATATTATTTGAAACCTGTTCTAATTCCCCTCTTCAATTGCAACCCATGTATTGAACTGTACTCATTTATTTAACCAATAGTTAACTGTACAGCAACATTCAAATTGATAATTTCTTACAAATATAGGCCCAATTGCTTGATGGAATAGTAATTTATTGATAACATTGAGCAGATGTAAACTTTAAGAAATTTCAAAAAAATATCAATTGAAGCCTACCTGGTATCAAATTGTATATATTAGAAGTTGACACGGAACTGGTTTGTTCTGGGAAACAGACATCTTTGACTCTTTGGTGTCATCGTACAACTCCCATGTCTCGTTGCACCTTCTGACATATGCCACATAGTGTCCAATGTTTGTAATGCTGGACGTCCTCCCACAGAATCCCAAGAACCCTCTTAATGTGTATTTAACATTATCAATATCCAAAACCACAGGGATATCACACGGCTTTGTCTGAAAGTGAAACACAATGAAATTATAATGTATTTATTCATGAATAGTTTCGGTTTTTATTTGAAGTACACTAATATTGGAACTACTGAATTTGTTTGTGGTATACAAAACGCATAAAATGGCTAATATCAATAGAACATTACTAGTTGTTATTAGTTTTGCAAAAAAAAATCAGTTTACCGGTATTATAAGGGTACACTAATATTATTGATATGGATATAATCATAGAAGACAAAAACTTGCATAAGGCAGTTGCACCCAATCTTATTGAGCGGAAGTATCCATAAGAAAACTAAGCACAAGATATTTGATACCATCGTGAGAAGTGTAATGACTTATGGTGCAGAAGTTTGGGTGACAAACAAGAAAACAAAAAGTAAAATAAAAGCTTTTGAAATGGAGTTTTAGAGAAGGTGCTGTGCATTGACTAGAATGGATAAAGTGAGGAATGAGGTAATCAGGGACAGAATGAAGGTGGAGTCTGATAATATAATGAAATTCATACAAGACAAGAGGTGTGTGTGTGTGTGTGTGTGTGTGTGTGTGTGTGTGTGTGTGTGTGTGTGTGTGTGTGTGTGTGTGTGTGTGTGTGTGTGTGTGTGTGTATGTGTGTGTGTGTGTGTATGTCTGTGAACACGATAACTCCATTCCTAATTAACCGATCGACTTGAAATTTTAAACTTAAGGTCCCTATACCATGAGGACCCGACAATAAGAAATTCGATAAAATTCAATTCAAGATGGCGGAAAAAATGGCGGATAATTACTAAAAAACCATGTTTTTCACGTTTTCTCGAAAATGGCTCTAACGATTTTCTTCAAATTTATATCATGGATAGCTATTTATAAGCCCTATCAACTAGCATAAGTCTCATTTCTGGGAAAATTTCAGGAGCTCCGTAATATTCTTGAGAAAAATGGCGGAAAATGACTGAAAAACCATGTTTTTCACGGTTTTCTCGAAAACGGCTCCAACGATTTTCTTCAAATTTATACCATGGATAGCCATTTTTAAGCCCTATCAACTGGCATAAGTTTCATTTCTGGGAAAATTTCAGGAGCTCCGTAATATTCTTGAGAAAAATGGCGGATAATGACTAAAAATCCATGTTTTTCACCGTTTTCTCGAAAACTGCTCTAACGATTTACTTCAAATTCATACCATGGATAGATAGATATTCATAAGCACTATCAACTGGCATGAGTCTCATTTCTGGGAAAATTCCATGAGCTCCGTAATATTCTTGAGAAAAATGGCGGATAATGACCAAAAACCAGGTTTTTCACGGTTTTCTCGAAAACGGCTCTAACGATTTTCTTCAAATTCAAGCCATGGGTAGCTATTCATAAGTCCTATCAAATGACATGAGTTTTTTCCTTGGAAAATTGCAGGAGCTCCATAATATTCTTGAGAAAAATGGCGGTTAATTACTAAAAAACCATGTTTTCACGATTTTTTTAAAATAAATTGACCGATTTTTTTCAAATTCATACTCTGTATAGTTATTTATCAGCTCTATTAACTGGCATGAGTCTCCTTTCTGGGAACTAATGGGGGGTCCACCCCATCCTTGAGAAATGGACTTTGTAACCTCCTTCTCGTGCATGAGTAGGTAGGTAGAGCAGTTCATAAAAAGAACACATAGTCGAGATATTTCATCTGTAGAACAGCTGTTTTTAAGACTTTAAAAAATGACGACTAAAAAAATCATTGAATTTCACAATTTACACAAAGAAAAAGTACTCTGAAAACAATTATATATACACATATACAAAAATCTGATCGTAGTTTCGAATATGAGCAAGGAAAGTTGTGTGAGTGTACCATACCAGATTTTTTGGATTTCAAATAGCCATAAAAATTTATCAATTGAATTTATCAATTGGAACTCATCTGTTCTATATTCAGGTTGACCTCCTCTGCCTAGAACTCTCATATTCGAGGATCTTAAAGCATTTCTCTGTGTTCTGCTGACAAAATACATTTTTCTAGTGGAACTTGGAAGAGCATTTTTTCATATCCATTTATTTCGACTATTTCAATGGAACTATCTTTATTAATCTCCAGGAACTGTAGAACTATCGATTCTGCATCCAGAACTGTCAATTTTGGATGTACTTCTAGGAAATGCTCTTCCAAGTTCACACTGGCGAGAAGCACAGCTTTATTTTCTAAAGCGTTTACTCCTGTTGAATAGAAGCACTCCCAGCTGGTCATTGAGATTGGAGACTGGAAGACTACGGTTGAGTAGTTTTATATTCGTCAAGTCAATTAAATACAATCTGTAGAGTTATGTCAATGGCTAACGGGAGATACCCCAGAGAATGCATTGATAGATTATACGAGTTGGCGCAACAGGATCAAGATAACCAAGGTAACTGGGTGTGTTTGTTGAAGAATCAGTTGCATCTGACGGGTTGCAATCTGGTTGGAGATTGGCAGGACAGAGGAAAGTTTTCTTAAGTCTTACAAGTTGAAGGAAGGAAAACTAGTACAAAACTGAAAGAGAAGGAATATGTTGAGCATTTTCTGTTAAGGTGCCCGATGTATGGTGGAATAAGAAGACACTATTTAGAAAAATTCACTACAAATGTGGTTACTGACGATGACAAACTCATGGTTTTACTTTCGAACTTTACGGAGCAGAAAATCAACCGTTTGTATGGGTATACAATGAAAGCAATCGAAATCAGATCTATGATAATAAACACTTGAATAATGTCCGATAATTATAGTCAGGGACAGAGATTATCATTGAAAATATTAAAAGTATTCGATGCTCATTTTAGACGGTTAAATGAGGAATGCAGTGAGCTGAATAAAGTAAGTTTGATGGGGATAGATTGAGCTCTAAAAATAAGATAGTTGGAAGAGATTATTGTATGTGTGACGGATTATTATATAAAAATGTATTATTGGATATATTTGTCTAGAATTGATTATTGTTGAAGTTAATACTGTTATTACTCGTTCGTTTATAAAATAGGAATAGGTAGATATTGAAAACTGGAATGTTATTATTGTTGATTACTATAAATGGTTTTTTTTAGTATGTGAGAAATGTAGTATTGGATAAATTTTACAAAAATTCATTATTTTTGTAGTTGAACTGTTATTGCACGTTTATAAAATATGTATAGGTATATATATTATACGGGAGTGCTATGATTGATAGATATGGGATTGTTATTACATGAAAATGTACAGATAGATATTTATTTTAAAATTTCAAATTTGTCGAATGTGATAGATCTATTCTTCTGTATATTAGGAACATATATACTTACTAAAGTACTCTTACTTGTGATATATATTTAAAGCATGATTTAAGACATACCAGTAATGTGATATCATAGAATGTAATGACTGTATTCAACTCAACTCGTTTGTATTAGCATATGTGCTTGAAACAAATAAATTTATTCTATTATTTTATTAAATCTTCAATACGTTACTCTCACATACATTGATTCATTGACTTGAATCAAATTTATAATTATACTAGGTAGTTCAAATATTAATTTGTGTATCATATTTCATATAGTTTGCGATTTCCATCAATTGCAAATTAGGATTATTTCTCTATTCTTTCTGTTTTCAAAATGTGAACGATTAGTTTTGATTGCATAAAGGTAGTTCAAATATTAATTTGTGTATCATATGTTCATATAGTTTGCGATTACCATCAATTGCAAATAGGATGATTTCTCTATTCTTTCAGTTTGCAAAATGTGAACGATTAGTTTTGATTGCATAAAGGTAGTTCAAATATTAATTGTGTATCATATGTTCATATAGTTTGCGATTCCATCAATTGCAAATTAGGATGATTTCTCTATTCTTTCAGTTTGCAAAATGTGAACGATTAGTTTTGATTGCATAAAGGTAGTTCAAATATTAATTAGTGTATCATATGTTCATATAGTTTGCGATTTTCATACATTGCAAATAAGGATGTTTTTTCTATTCTCTCAGTTTGCAAAATGTGAACGATTATTTTCGATTGTATGAAGGTATTTTAAATATTAATTTGCGCATCTTATGCACGAATAGTTTGCAATTTTCATCCATTACAAATTAGGATGATTTTTCTATTCTTTCTGTTTGCAAAATGTGAACGATTAGTTTCGATTGTATGAAGGTGTTTTAAATATTAATTTGTGTATCTTATATGTTCACATAGTTTGCGATTTTCCTCCATTGCAAATAAAGATGTTTTTTCTATTCTCCTTTCTGTTTGCAGAATGTGAACAATAAGTTGTGATTTTATAAAGGTATTTCAAATATTAATTAGTGTATCATATGTTCAATTATAGTTATTGATGAAATAAAGGTACGTCTTGCAATGCATTTTTTATGTAATAAGTTGTTTTATGTTTATTTCCCAACATTATTATTTGTTACATGGTATTCATCAGAAACAATTCAAAACATAGTTCAATACATGCTTATTTTTAAAATCAACCACTACCAATTATCCCAAATTCCCCTACCAATATTCAAGGCACTGTTCCAGGGTACGAAATTAATCTACAAATAATTTTGAAACTGTCTGAGATTCCTTGGTTGAGATAGTGTGTGAGTAACAATTGGCGGCTGAGTAAGAAACAGTGGATTTTTGGACAGTTTGAAAATATTACTAGAAACGTGTTTTCGTGTGTGGTGATTGGCGAGGGGGGTGGGTGAAAACTTACAATCCCCTATAATTCCCTTTGGGCTGAGGTAGATAATCTTTTATTGGAGGTAGAAAATAGTAGAAAATAGGTAGAAAATCTTGGCATAGTTGGTTTGTTTAAATTCGAATGTGGCCGGGCCAGAGACATGCTGTTATGAGGGGGGGGGGGGTAATCTTTAAACACTCAATAACTTTGTCTAGTGATGAGCTATCGATTCCGTTCTTTGTGGAATATGATAGCAGAGCTTGTGTACTACATATTGGCTCATTTAGTTTTTCAGAAATTCAATCATGGCAAGACTAGAAACGAGTTTTCGTGTGTGGTGATAGGCGAGGGGGGTGGGTGAAAACTTACAATCCTCTATAATTCCCTTTGGGTTGAGGTAGAAAATCTTTTATTGGAGGTAGAAAATAGTAGAAAATAGGTAGAAAATCTTGGCATAGTTGGTTTGTTTAAATTCGAATGTGGCCGGGCCAGAGACATGCTGTTACGAGGGGGGGGGGTAATCTTTAAACAATCAATAACTTTGTCTAGTGATGAGCTATCGATTCCGTTCTTCGTGGAATATGATAGCAGAGCTTGTGTACTACATATTGGCTCATTTAGTTTTTCAGAAATTCAATCATGACAAGGCTAGAAACGTTTTTCGTGTGTGGTGATTGGCGAGGGGGGTGGGTGAAAACTTACAATCCCCTATAACTCCGTTTGGGTTGAGGTAGAAAATCGGTTATTGGAGGTAGAAAATAGTAGAAAATATTCAGTAAATATTGGCATAGTTTGTTTGGTGAAATTCAAATGTGGCCGGGCCAGCGACATGCACGTGACCTATACATATTTTAGCCAATATCTCCATTATGCGTGATTCGATTTTAGTTTGGTTTGAGGTAGAAAATAGTAGAAAATAGGTAGTAATCTTGGCATAGTTTGTTTGGTTAAATTCGAATGTGGCCGGGCCAGCGACATGCACGTGACCTATACATATTTTAGCCAATATCTCCATTATGCGTGATTCGATTTCAGTTTGGTTTGAGGTAGAAAATAGTAGAAAATAGGTAGTAAATCTTGGCATATTGGTTTGGTCAAATTCAAAGATGGCCGGCTGAGAGGTCATTGACCTTTCTATATTTTTGCTCATATCTCTGTTATCCTTGAGGTAGAAAATCTGTTATTGGAGGTAGAAAATAGTAGAAAATAAGTAGTAAATCTTGGCATAGTTTGTTTGGTGAAATTCAGAGATGGCCGGGCTAACATGTCCCTGGCCCGGCACTTTAGTTTATTCAATATCTCTGCTATCTTTGAGGTAGAAAATCGGTTATTGGAGGTAGAAAATAGTAGAAAATAGGTAGTAAATCTTGGCATAGTTTGTATGGTGAAATTCGAATGTGGCCGGGCCAGCGACATGCACGTTTTGGAGATTCATGGTGTGCCGGTGTCGCGTGATGAGAACGTTACAGATCTAGTGATAGCAACGTGTAAGGCCGTCGGAGTAAATATAGGCGTCACGATGTGACTGTTGTCACAGATTGAAGATGGGATCTGGTCAACCGACTCCTGGTATAGTTGCGAAGTTTGTTCGTCGTGACGTTGCGGATAGGGTGATCACCGGCAAAAAATCAGTTAAGAAACTTTCTACTCGTCATGTGGGGTTACCGTGTGATGATCAGCCTGTTTACGTCAACGTATCATTGACCGCTAAGCGAAGGAGAATTCTGAATATGGCTAAAAAACATCAAAGGGAACGCGACTTCAAGTATGTATGGGTTGACCGAACAGGGAGTGTGAGGATTCGCCCTGTACATAATGGGCAGGTTTTTGTTATTAATACTGAAAAGGAACTTGAGAACTTCATAAATGGATGAGATAAATAAGATTCATTGATTGCTATCGAGTGTTTTTTTTTTTTCCTTTTTATTAGTATAAGTCAAATCAAATCAAGTTTCATATCATATAAGTTTTGTTCTTTGTTATTTCTTTTTATCAAGTGCTCATTTTTCGCTTAATTATTGTTTTTCTTTTTTACACAGTAGTATTTATCTTGTTATATTTCAAAGATGTATTTCACTTGTTTTGTACTCACCTTAGCTTCACTATTTAAAGGGAAATAATTTTGTTTTTCTCTGATTGAGGGAGGAGAGAGTGTTCAGCATTAACTTAACGTATTAGCGTTTTTATTCTTCACTCTAAGTCTAATTGGCCTTATGCTGACTATTCTAAATGATTCAGTGAAGATGATTATCGAGAAATGATTACTTTATCAGTGGTAACGGGAACAGCAGATACTATCTGTTGAAAATTTTAATTTTATAGTAAGCTCAAAGTTTTAACTGTGTTGAGCTTTTTGCAAGCTGATTCTGCTCACCATAGTCTTCCATTATCATTGTTATCTTTCTCTCTTGTTTTTGTCATTTGGTGCGCATTATTGATTTCTATTACTACTTGGCATCACGCTTCGGTATGAAGTATGTCACTATACTTCTATCTCGTCGGCTATATTTTGGCTGTTTTGCTGCCATCTCCCCTCTCAATCAACCGGTTTCTCTCTTGATTTTCTCCTTTGTTTTTTTTTTCTCTTAAATATCCTCTTAAAATTATTGGTTCATAATTATTGGCCTGAATTTCAATTCAGATTAATTTTATCATTATCATTGAATGGTGGTGAATGACTGTTAATTTCGCCTCTTTCCCGAAATCTTTATTTGTCCTAGCCCTCTTTCATATCGTACTTGTATCTTTATTTCACTTATACCTCATTGTCACTTCATGATAGAATAACCAGTATTTTTCATTGGATTTCTATTCACTCATTCTACATTTCTTTCTGCATAGTTATAGAACTTCAATATTTCACTCTCCTCTTTCTTTCATTTAATTTCTATGAAAAATCTCCGTATCCACTCCCCACTCTGTGACAGAGTAAATCATCTTCTCTTTATGGCGTTTTCCCATGCCTCATTCTCATGTTTTTATTTTCATCACATCCATCCACACACTTTTATTCCATTCCTTTCCCATTATTCTTCTCCCCAAGCGGAATCAAAGTCTCCCATTCCACTCACAGGCTCAATCAATTTGCTTACTCGATTTTCCGAACACAAACTCTCTCTTCCTAGCTCTCTCACTATCTATCTTATCTCGAATTGCTACACTCTCTCATTTTCTTTCTTACTCTATTCATCTCTGCTATTTCCTTCCAATCCTTCCAATCAGTCTGCTACTTCCTTTCAATACCATCACCATTTATTCTCCTTCCCACCATAGCACCGACAATTATCATCTCTCTCCATCAATACAGAATCGTTGAAACCAGAAGTTGGAAAAAAGGGGCGAACTGAATAATTGATGCCAATCGGTTGCGAAAGCTGGAGTTGATACGCAGACAATGTCTTTTTTAAAATATTGATAATTAACTCCACCCCAATAGGAATGAGGCAGGCGGCGCTTGTATCTCGAGCCGACAGTTCAATTCCAATTTTTTCGAATGTCTCAGAAAATGTCCCTCGAGCACGCACAGACCGGGAACAGATCAAAGAGTAACCGACGGGACGGGACGGCGGGACGGAACGGCCTCTTACCGGCCGTTAGCTGCTAAGTAGCCTATTTACGGTCATTACAACTTCCTTTATCGTTCCAATTGCTATGATACGCGACCGGCGACCCTATACCGAACACCGAAAACCAACTCGCAAAACTGAATGGAGGGAGTTTGGTTGTAAAGATTGAATGAGCCTCTAATATTGAATGAATAAAACAAAAATTGACCGATTAGTTGATGTCTATGGTGAACTTCGAAAAAATTAGCAAATTATAAGTGGAATATTAGTTTTTGTAAATTGATCAACTAATAAACAAAATAATCAGTGAATTAGAAAATCAATAATTTCAGATAAGGCCTAATAGTTGAATTAACATCATTTTACAGAATTAAAAGCACTGTAGAATGATACAATTCAGAAGATTGAAATTATCTCTATATATAAAAGCGAATAGCACTGATTCATTCACTTACTCATTCATTCATAATCAACAGAACTGGAAATCCTCTGGACCAAATACGTTAAAATTTGGCATATTATGTTCAGTTGGCCATCTAGAGGCGCACTAAGAACGGATTTGAAAAAAAATACGCCCAAAATCTGCGTTTTTCCAGCGTTTTTATGCATTTTCTCAGCTTTTTCACCAACTATTTGTCAAAAATATTCAAACTTGGTACACAGACTCAGCTGAGGTATAAAAATGTTGTATTGGAAGTTCTGCCTAAAGTTCAGAGGCTCAAGTTCCGCCAAAGATCAGCGGTTTTTGAGCGTTTTGCTGCGTTTTCTTGGCCTTCTCAACAATTTATTGAAAAATCATATTCAAATTTTGTACTGATGTTCAGCAGAGGGCTAGAAATTTATTCTTAAGAGGGCTCAGAATTAGGCCAAAGATACGCCAAAGATAGGTGGTTTTACTGCGTTTCCTAGCATATTTTCTGCGTTTTCTTGAATTTTGCATGAACTAATCTATAGAAATTGTTTAAATTCTACACATGCTCAGGTGAGGTATAGAAATACTGTATTGGGAGGTTCTTGGAATAACGCACAAGTTCCGCGGTTTTTGAGCATTTTCCTGCATTTTTCTGCATTTTCTACGCAGAATCAACAAAATTGTGGTGGGTTTATCATCATTCAATAATATATCATGGAATCTTAGGCCTAATCCGTAGTGTGAATCTTATTGTGGATTGTACCCACTAATCCGCTTATCCGAGTTGTAGAGTTATAAGGAGAGATACACTGGTTGAAAGTTCAAATCAAGTTTTATTCAATGATATCGCTCACAAGACAAATTCTATTATACAAATGATATTACAGATCATTGAATACAATACTGTTTGCTTAAGAAAAATCTTGTCTGCGAACAGAAGTGAAATACATTCACACAAATACAGTTGATTGCAATCAATCTTTATTGTTAAGTTACTTTACGTTACTCCACGTTACTTACGTTATCTTTATTCTTTTGTGCTAGAACATACATTTATTATTATGGATCATGGATAAAATTATAGTTTGAAAAAGCTGCATTGAGTTCAATCAACAATTGTATTTGTAACGACATAAAAACCAGTTCATAAAACACCTGAAAAACTGTAATGAAATAAAATGCACAACAGCAAGTCGAACTGATTTATTAGTGAGTTGATGAGAGAATAAGAAACCAAGAATGAATTCTTTTACAGCAATTGGCAAGATTTAATACAAATAGGTTAAAGAACCTGAGATAGTGGTTCAACATTGACTCAACATCTCTGTTCTGAGCTGCAGTCAATAGAATCCAGATTGCATTGATGATCGCCAATCTCCGTCGCGGAGCCGGCATATAGAAGAAGAAGAAGAATACAAATAAAGAAATATAAAAAATCAGAATAGAGAAAGAAAAAGAGAAAGGACGAACATGACTCAGTTTATGAACAAATGACTTCATGTTCATTCAGAACATGACTCATACTCTATGACTCAGTTCGTGATCCAATAATACTTATATCCCCCAAGTATTTCGAAACATAAACTATGGTTATCAATGAAGAAAAATAAAACAGTTATTGATTATCAGAGTTGAAAAATACAATTAATTCATCATTATATTATGTATAGAAGCACTCAATTTCATTCCGATGGTGTCATTTTTACTTCAGTCAGTAAAAATGGTTTGTAGGAGTGGATGTAGAAACAAAAGAAATAAGCTTTATTATCAAAGTATTGGAAATTTGCAAGTATATCCAACACTTTCCAAGTATATCCATAACTCATGTAACTATCAAAATTATAATGATGATGATGATAACTAGGAACATCTCATAATTAGTACATTCTGTTCCTGGCCTACATCCTAATCTCAGGATAGTACAGAGAGCTTTCAACAAATTTAGAATGGAGGTGAACTCCACAATGAGAGGTTGTAGTCTACTCTCCGCTATGAGAAAGACAGCTGATAGAAAGTAAGATTTGTTCGAAAGTAGAATCATTATTATTGCTTGAATCTTATTTGCAGTAGTGCCATGGTTAGTCCACAGTTGAGTTTACAGTAGCCGACATGATAAAAATGCATTGACATTATAATGGTCTACTTCATAGTGACACTTGGGATAGTTTATGGAGCGTATAATCCAGTGATATGGATTGAACGTCCAATGTGAAGTCATAAACTTGTAATTTATTCGGTTTTGCTCCTTCTCTTGCGCGAAAAGCAATTCTAATTTACAAGTTCGACCTACATAATCATGCCAAATGCAAAAGAAACGCTTTATTCAATTTTCAGGCCTTCTGAACTATATTTCAATTTGTTCAAATTCAAACGTAGGAACATTTTGTTCACAAGTAATGTGAACATCTATGTGCTGCTAAACATAATTGGAATATCAGGAATTTTGAATTCAGTGTTCAACAGTTTTGACAGTAATATAAATTTACTGGTGTAGTCTTACTTCGACTCGAATTTGTCAGAGCGCCATATACTCCATTTCCAAACAGAAAAATATTACAGAACTGAAGTTGAAACTTATTACACAACACTTTGTGTTCTATAAACCATTCAGTTGGGATACAATTCAGATATGTAGGTGTACTGAGAGACTTTTCCTCACTTTACTGCATGTCAGTTAATACACAGTGCTATTCCATTGGAATAATTTCCATGCTATTTTAATTAGAAAGTGTCGGTTCTACAATCATGCATGTTTTTGCATTCAACTATATTTCAATGGACTGCATGCTATGTACTGCACTCCGTTCTATTTTCAAACAAGCCATTTATCAAACTGACTGATATTTTGACAATAATTTACTCCAAAGTAATGAAAATTCCACTAAAAAAATATCCATCAAGTAGACGATATTTATATTTATACTGTACTCAACAATGAATAAGCAGTAATTAATATGAGTAATTAAAAGCCAATATTCGTTCTATCACATGCTATATTATTGGTCCATTCTCTCACCATTGGAACATGTTCCAATGTTCTGCTTTGAACGCTTCTTATTCTGCTAGTGCCTATTCGTTCCGAATATCAGCGATCAGCCTGACTGTGGATATCTTATTGACCGAACGTAGTGAGGTCTATGTTTCAACTCGAATTACTTTTGTCTGTCTGTATGTAACACGATTACGGCCAAACACGTTGATAGAATTCGATGAGATTTGGCAGGAATATTCCTTTTTCAACTGCGCGTCGATGTATACACAAGGTTTTTGAAATTTTGCATTTTAAGGATAATATGAAAGAAAAAGGAATTCCTCTATACTCTGATATCACGATATAATATAATTATCATCTACTTTGAAGATAGGATCAATCAGACTATAGATTTATTCATAATCAATCAGCTGACAAGTGGATTATTCATTGCATGCATTACACAGATGTCTGGCCGTGTCTATTTCTATAAGGTAGGGTTTCAATATTTTTTATGATGCGTGCCCATCGGTATCAATATTCTCACGTTTGAAAAACAAATTTCATAGGTGATTGAAAATAAAATAAAAAATGATTAAATGAACTGAATAATTCCGAAGAAATTATAATATTCTTGATTGAAAAAAATTTATTTTAAAATAGTTGAGAACTATTTTTATCAGATGGAAATATTATTACGGAACTGGATAAATCATATGGGATACAAATTCAAACGTGAACTGAGTTTATTAACATAAGTGAATTTTTGATCTTGGAGAAAACAAATAACAATTTTTAAGAGTAAATTATGATTCAACTTTGAACTTTGATTCAACTGAACCAACTAGAACAGGTGACATCAGATACTTGTGGATGAGAAAACTGCGTGAGGTCTACTGTTCACAGAACTACTAGTTTACAGCCATCCTGGAAAGGTATGTTGTAGTTAACAACGCTGATTAGCTGAAATGGATTTTGAAATACAAAAATTTGCAGTATTGATTCCTTACATTCTCAAAAATATATTATTATTAATGAGAGAATATTCGAGTGATTGTGAGTGAGAACAGGCCCAAGTCTCAATTCAATTGAAAGAATGAAACTGAACAGTTCAGCCGTTCTTATTACTTTTTATTTCCCTTGGAAGAAATCCTTTGGGGAGACTTAAATCCTTTTTTCGTGAATCTCTGCAATCACAATACAGTACAAATATAAGGAGCTACTTATATATTTTTAGTTGAGGATTGATATGCGAAATTTCGCGGAACAAGAAAATGTTTACCAGTGTCAGTGCAAATGGTTTCTTGCGGATGGGAATGGATGAAGAAAGGTTTTTATTTACAGGATTTCAGAAAATATCCCTTTCAGCGACAGTGATCTTGAATGTCTCCAAAGAATCGATTAGTTAGGTCGACATTGATCGAACTCTGTTTATCCGACAACAGAGATTTGTTCAAACAAATAGACGGAGTAAACAATCGTGAGAAAGAAACAGAATACGAGAATAGAAGAGCTGAATGATGCTTGAAACAAGCAAATACCAGAAGTTTGGGATTCGTTTTCAAATCCTCTTTGGACTTTTCTACTATCTCTTCAGTGGTAGATACTGAATACACTCAATGATAGTCGATGATTGACAATATCCATCTCTCTTTTAGTCTTTCATTACTCTGTCGAAATCTCACGAGAGAGTTTTGGTGAAGGATTCGAAGTTTACAATGTAAACCTTCTCATTTATCAATGAAGAAAAGGTCCATCAATTAGAGTGGGCGTCTAATTCAGTAGTACTGATACTGTAATAAAAAATATGCTTATCGTTGATATGGTATCAAAAATGAAGTTATAAGGAGTAAATAAAGCATGAGGAGAATCTAAGCATTACATTTTGTTGTGGGGAGGACAAATAATTAAAGTTTATTGATATTCGACAGCAAAAATCTTGAATTACAAATGATATAATCATAATATTAATCACAATAATTCGATGAGTATTTATCACTTGAAATTTGTCTATCAAACTCATATTAATTTCAACTGTTGAAATCATTGATGATCTATCGTTGAAGGCTATTTTTTCTTTGTAAATTTCTACTTTTTCTTATTTCTTACACTGTGCTCAACATTAATATCCTCAACACAAAGCAGACACGTCGAGGAAGGAGTACAATCTTCCTTGTCTTATAATGGCTTCTTTGGGAGAAGCATTGAGTACTTAGTATTGAGTTCTTAGCCAGTACTGATAGAAACGTCAAGTAAAGAGAGGATCTGAGTGAGAGTTGAATCTTATTTTATTCACCTCATCCCACAGTGAGGGAGAAATATTTACTGTGAAAAATCTATCATTAAAGGTGGTAGAGTTCTCCAGCATTTACTTATTCTTGGAAAAGTGAGAAACAACTTTATCTAAGATGTCCTTTGATGAGTAATAAGTGTACAGGCTCGTATATAGCTGCTCTACTTCCACTCCTAAAACAGTGATCCACGACCTGGGGAAGACAAACATTAGACAACAGTGAAACTAGAAATACAGTAACTACTGATAGACCATGACCATATTCTAGCTTTTATAGTCAACAATAAACTTCTATCATACTACAGCATGCAGTTAATACAGCAGACTAAACATATACAAAGTTGTGTCCCGGAAAACATAGAATGTGGTCCGCATACATCCGTTTAGCCACATTTAATACTCTTTAAACGATGCATCATTAAAAATTAAAGCTCATAGGCAGATGCTATTGTAAATATTATGTAGGATGAAATGACTAAATGTTGATAAACAACTCCACATTTGACCAATAAAAGCAAACTGGAAATAGTAATAAAGTAGTAATATTCGTTCATAAAATGAATGTTTTTTCATGAATGTACGTGAGAGCTTTTCTACATGGAATATACAGTTTTGAACTAGATTTTTATAGCGTATTCTCATGAGTGACTTACTGGCGGTAATATACTGGCTATCCTAATTACCATATATTAACTAAAACTCTGTTCACCTTCTAATTTCACAATAATAATGATTTTATCACATCACTTACCTTACTGACAAATCACTCACCTGATATGTTAATATCTAATTATTGTTGTAATGGGATCAGAAATGAACAGCCAATTACATTTTCCTGATGACTATTACCAATTTTATTCTAGCTCTCACAAATACTTTAGAGGTAGATTGTATTTAAAAACTACGAAAGGAAAACAGTGGGTATACATAGAGGAATATCACTTATGAGAATAACAGACTGAAAAGTGTATGTTATCGAGGATTAGAAGACGTTGGAGGGAGAAGAACTAAACCTGGCTGTAGGTGATAAAAGAGCTGGCTGGAAATTGGTGAAGTTCTTTTGAGAATGGATGTTTAGCACCTACAGAGGTGGTTGCTCACTAAATGGGGAAGAAGGTGATCACAGTTTCCCATTTCTCACCGCTGTCTCTTTTTTGCTTGTGTGTGGGAGGAAGGGGCCGGTAGATATCTCGTTGATCTGTTTGACGTCTAAATTAATTTCGAAGGTATACCAGCTAGCCACGAGTGGGGCCTGCAATGGGGCAACTTTACGCCCCTCCTGGGTATTATGGCCGGTCTGTCGGCTGTCTTTCCATTTGGCTTGTTCACTTCTATCTTTACGACAAAGCAATAATATAACTTTGCGATCTAATCTGCGGGCCTGGAACTACCTGGAATTGACTGTGAGCCTTCGTCGTAGATCCGGTATACTGGATGACTGGAACGCCGGCTGGGAGCTGTAGACCGGCTGCCTAGATGACATCATCATTGTTTCAGCTTCTTCTCTATCAGTTTGTTATTGGAATTCAGACAATGCGAGAAATATGTAAAAAAAGTGGAAGAGGCTGTGAATATTTAAATTGTATTACTGCATATCACTACTTGGAGAATCATGCAACTTAAAAACTTGAATTTATTATAGAATGTATGGTCGTGAAAAATCTGCTTTGAAAAACGTGGAATTGCTAAGGTCTACATGCTTATTCTTCTCCTCTCATTTGATATTGTATTGTTTTAGTGATCCTTCTTGTTATTGATCATTTGGCAATGGTTTTTTAGGTTAGCATTGTTTCATAAACAAGGTATTAGCATAGAATAAGCATACCTACAAGAAAAATAAACATACAAGTGTATGCTCGTTTCTCCATGGTATTAAGCTCTGAATCTCTACAGAATATGGGATGTGGAAAAAATTGTTTTTATACCCATTTCATCAATGGAACAAATAGAATTCGAGATCGGAGATGTTCTGAAGCCAATGATTCAGAATTATTCGAATGCAAAATGATTCGGATGTAACGATAGTCATAAGCTGTATTAATTTGATTTATACTCTGTACAAATTAACTTCTGACTTGCGAGGGGGGGGGATCTGCGCAGCAGAGAAGGGATACAACGGCTGCGAAATTGCCGTTCTAACCGGCCAGCATCTTCTAATCTCTCGTGAGTATTCAAGCGCTCATGTTAAACTTAAGGAGTTTCCTGTCTGGAATCCTTCAGTCGACTGACTGTAATCAACAAATTGGCAACTGCGCTTCTATCTATCACTCTATTCTTCACTGTAATTGGCTGATCTCCCTCCATTTCTCTGCGCCGCATATTCCTCCAAGTCTGGAGTTAATTTGTACATACAGAGTATAAAGTAGTTTTGCAGATGAAATACTAGTAATTCACATAAGATCATCCTCAATTAAGTTATAACACAAACGAATGTTATAGAGTTGACCATTCAAAATATTATTAATCAGTGGAATCACCAAGCTGAGTATTATACTACAAACAACAGTTTACAAAAGCTTGGGATGGATGTGAATTCAGTTTTAATATTGTATGTGAGGTTCACCTGAATATATTACACCGTGTAAAGTGGTAAATTGCCAACTATTCCTATGTGGCGCGGTATATTTGATATGGACTGGAGCAATTGCTGAAATCCCTATTTTGCAAATAAATTTGCAAAAACTTAAGGCCGTCCGGCTCGCAAATATGCTGGGTTCAGACCGCAGCTCTAGCTCAGTAGTAGATGCATGAATATTCCAAATATAATTAATCACCACAGGGTTCAATGACTGGTGATCAATAATTCTTACCGCTGCTTCCGTGAAGTTATGGAAGAATACCAATAAGGAAGTCAAAAAGATAGTTGGCGACTGATTATCAGTAACCATATATTCAATCGAGAATGATGAAGACCAACTATGGTTTTTCTAGTTGATCTTTAAAACGCTTGTCATGAATACAGGTATTCTGACGTTATTTTTTAATGAATAACGATTTGCCTCGGCTTGGCTGCAATCGGTAAAGCATGAGAGTTAAAATATATAAGTCTGGTCGTGGTTTTATAGAATACAATTTCGCTAAAATCTTCATAGGCTCGCTCAGGAGTTCCTGCAGTTTATTGCTTTTGAACAATTTATAGAAAATCTTTGGAATGTATTGTTTCCAAAGAATTTAATCAACAATGCAACATACTGTTGTGTAAACCAGCTTATTCCATTACTGATAAAATTGGATGGTAACTCCCTTAATAATTTAATACTGATAATTAATAAATAGATATGAGATTTGTCTTGCGTGGTATTAGGGAATAGAATAAATGGTACACCATAAAAAATTTGATACATATATTGTATGAATAAAATTAAAGTCAGATAAATATGGAAAATATATAGAGCAACAAAACATATACAACAAATAAGAATAAATATATATCAAAATAAAATATCACAGACTAGTACACTATTCTTTAGCTCTTTAGCACGAAACATTACCATGTGCTTTTTTAATTCATTGATAATATGCCTTCATTTGTATGCAGCTTAGGTATCGACTTGCTGTTGCATGTCGATTTAGGCAATCTCACTTTGTATCTTATTCCAAAAATCATAGGATGATAAATTGATAAATCAGGAATTATAAATATATTATTTTTTGTGGTTTTCAGTATATTTCTCAATATATATATATATCTCAGGGCATAAGGTTCGGCCTCTGATGGAAATAGATAAATCAACTTATCCAGTGAACAAGAGCTACATTATATTATTACAAATTATTATATAGAATCAATGATTGAGTGAGCGTTAATATTACAAGATTAGAATTGAATATTCCTTTAATTTGTGTACCTTTGGATATGTAAATTGACTTATTCTTATTTAATAAAATATTTCTTATACCTTCTTAAGACTTGCACAAGTTTTATATTAATTTTTTAATATTTATAACCTTTCCGACGAGCTAGCTTTTATATTTGTTTCACTCGAAGCACTGAGGGCGCCCTACTTTATATATTCGACTATTTATCACTCACGTGCTGAATTTTTATAAGCTGTTGGCGACGATCCGAATTTCCTGGTAGTCCTAGATTTTTGGTGGCCGAAGTCGTCTTCTCCAAGGGATTAGATAAATATTTAAATGACTTTCGCTTTAATGCAGCATCACTAAGTCTTATAGAAAATTAATAAATGGATTTAAACTTTAAGTCTTTAAAAAGTACAATGTAATAAAGGGTTTTGTGCTCTACAAATTTTAGTGTCCTTCCATAGTGGTGTCTCGCAGGCAAGTGGGTAGGTTCTACTTTCATTTCCACAATTTTCATTTCTGACTTGCAAATTTACATAAATTTAAATAATCCATTACTACGCCATTTAAAGGTTCAAATAGTCCGTGCCAATCTATTAAATTATTACTTGTATCCTAGGTCTAATATTTTATACTTTCTCGGGCCATATCCAATACATAAACTGAACAGTAATAATTCATAAAATCTTATCATTTATAGAAATATTTATAAATACATTTGAATCGGCTCTCTATTGCCGCCCGATTACTACAATTTGATTGGTTCATGCAAATTTGCTACAGTATACATGCGCCTATGAACCTCCTACTTCCTTAATATTCTAATTTATTTTTATTTGGTGGTTTAAGTACATTTATTACATATAGTCTATTTTTATAAGGTTTATAAGTTGGTTCTCCCTCTACAACAATTAGCCATGTGCTTTTTTAAAGTCCTCTAGTTGCATACCATTTAAATACAATAAATTTCTGCCAAGGTGTCTGGCTAGATTTTACGTTATGCGACTTGATCGATCAGTATGTCGCCAATCAGTAGGTTTTTTAAGCCTAACCTCAAATTTTCCAATACTTTATATAATATAATATAAGTAGCAAATAACTTTCTATTTCTATTTGGCTGTTCTAATTTTAGCCGTGATACCTGATATTATCTAATCTTTTTATATGTTATCGCATTTGGCGATACTAGACGATTTTTCCACTTCAGACCTATAAAATTCTTCCAAATAGGGATTTTGCTTGCCCATCATATTTTAATATGTTACAGTATGCACCAATTTACCCTTTTGAAATTCCTTGGAACTTACAACACCAGTTCTTGAAGTTCTCTGGATCCCTATATGATATACTGTAGAATTATTAATGTAACTATCAGTAAGATTTTTCTGACTAAATAGTATTACTATCATCAAAGGATGATAAGTAGTAAATGTTCTGAATAAAATCAATATTAATTAATTCACTGATTTTTTATGCTGCAGAAGAATATTGCTTGGTACCAAGACAGCTCAAACTGTATATCACGAGATGAATTAGGAAATAATAAAAAACTCCAAGATTATGTATACTGACATAAAACATGAAATATATTCCCATAAAATAATATATATATAAAATATTCTTATATCTATGATATTCTTTAAATAAATAAATTTTCCTATATTTGAATAATTATCACATGGTTTACTAGCATTCACAATATTGTGAACTGTAAAAATATATATGTATATTTAATACTGATATGTGGACTTCAAGTCAGTTCAGAACTAGACAAATTGGAACCTGTTCAGAATATAGATTCACTAGAACATACTTTGATCAATGAATAATAATTAATAAAAAATAACAATTTTAAAATCTCAGGGTTTATGAGTTCGTGCCGTGCATGGAAATAAGCTTCCTACATATAAAATTCATAAAAAAGTTCTTATAAACGATATGATAGTATTTAACACGTTGCGAATTTCTCAAACTTGAATAAATTTGTATAGCGCTTTGATCAATCCCCCAATTCACTGATAAAGGCCTTATTATTAAATGAGCTCATTTAAGACAAATTTTGCACACTCACTATAATGATGTTCTTGAAGTTCTTGTAGAATAATTAATTATCTTCAATAATTAATTAGGCAGGTCCTTTTCGTCTCCGCTGGACTCGTGTATGGTCCAGATTTCTTATTAATTTCTATCAGTATTAAAAATATATTTACGGGAATAAGTTACAATTAAGAACTCTTTAGCAACACTGAGTTCACAAATAATCAACAGTAATTACATATACTTGACATTTAAAAAGGGATTGGCTTGATGCTTTCAAAAATTAATTGGAAGAAAGAACCCTAATCTCCATGTGCTCCTCACAGGTCGAGATCACAAGCCAGAGAGAGTGATTTTCAGAAGAATTTCATCTCTTCCATAAACAATTTATAAGCTTTCTTCTGATTGGCTTTCTAATCTTAGTAAGACATGATGTAATTGGTTACTTAAGATTCAGGGTTTTCCCAACTTTGTTATACAAAGGTAAATAGAAGTTTCTAAATAAATAAATTATGTAATAGTCTGAGAGTATCCCAATAAATAAATCTCGATATATGATGCTATAATATGATATACATTTAATTTTTTACGTGAGTTTTATGTACTCTTGGTTTTCATACTTTTTTAGATTTCAATAAATACTCGTGTAAAAATAATAGTTGTCCTTATCTATTTACATAAACCTTCCCTAGTATATATAATATATATATTTCATGAGTGAAAAATATAATTCAATTCGTAATAGTTGATTGAGCAATCAGCTGATTTGTTAGGTATCGATTCAAAAAACTGTCAATTGATCCTAGATCGATTGATGTATTAAATCAAAACAAAGGATTCTAACCTCAAAATGTACATGCAATCTTTTATTTTTATAATCTGCCAATAATAAACAAGCCGCTTTATAATTTTATTTACTGCCAAAGAATTCTCATTATTGTTGAATTACAATTTTGCTTGGTTCTCTTATCGCTTTAGATAATATGACTATTCTTTATCATAAATAACATTCGATTTTACCAGAGCGGTACCTTGACTAGGCTATCTATTCTTTCCATTTTACAATTCTACTAAAGCTCAGTAGTTTATTTCAAAAGTATTTTATGGTGCTACAACACCACGTCACAACCGGTTCCTTACTTCAAACTTTTTATAGCATGCTAGGTACTTCTGCATGTGCTGGTGCATCTATGAAATGAGATACAGATAGTGGAATCTGCATTAAAACATAGTGGAAATTTCTGTCTACATTGTAAAGAATACTTATCAATTTATTAGTGTACTCATTAACGTTATAGTTCTCATTTTATTAAATCCTTGATTATCTTTATTTCCACGACAAGATCCTCCCCTCAGCTGACCTGTTGGTAAAGACGATATCAGATCGAACGTTACGTAATCAGCAGATCGATAGTAGAGAACCAGCAGAGATTCCGTGAGTGAATTCTCAGCTCGCAGCTCGCCGGCGGAACGTGAGAGATAAGAACTGGTAAACCACTCACTGAAGTAGGAAAGGAGCAAAGAAACCTGGAAGATTGTCGTGTTTATTTATTTATTCATTTATTATTCAGAATAGGGTGGGAAAGGGAATGGAAATAACAAGCCGGTAATGGCTAATGGCTGATGCCTGGTGCCGTGTCACATTCCACACCAAAATAAGATACGAAGCAGGTAGGTGGGAGGGGAGTGATAAAGGCCACCAAAAGAAGAAGAAGTTGTTGGCCAGAGCTTGGTCAAGTTGTTGCTCTGCATGTCGCAGGGCAGAAGGCCTTCAAGCCCCAGGCGCCTCGTAAAGTGTGTCCAGTTTATGTTGTCGGATCCTGACTCTGCTCTTGCCCGGGCTCATTTTTCTTGGTCAGCGATTGATGACCGTCATACAAAATCCACATCTGCCAAGACTGGAATCATAGAAATCGTATGTTGTGAGATATGGAACATGAAAATAGAGAAGTTTTTAACTGGATGGTGACAGTAGTATTATTGATTATTTGTAATGTCTTGTAAAAATGTTGGCGATGATGATGATATGGCGAGGTGATATGAGGATTAAGATGTTCTCTATGTTCTCTATAGTAAATGGAATATTGTTTGTGACAGTGGAATGCAATTGTCCATGATAAAGTGGAGTGACGTTTCTGATTGATTTTTCTGCTTTTTTTATTGAAGTTGTCTGTGAACGTACTTGAGAGAAAAAATGTTCTTTTTTCAAATTTACCAGATAGTTTACAATGACGCTTAAGGGATATCAATGCGAAGAAACAAGGAACAAGAAAAATAAAGTCGTATTTCATTTCAAATTTACATCTTTATGATAATAACATGAATCACTAGAGCTTCAAGAATATAGTGCAGTATGTGGAATACGATCAGTTCAAGTAGGCTGCAATAATGCGTTTAGGATATTGCAGGATATTCCAATGAATTTATTATACTTGATTTTTGGCTTTTTCTGTTCTATTATCTGTTCTATTACAGAGCCCACATTGGTGCCTGATCCAGAGATTACATTATTTGGAAGAGCTGTTGACTTTCTGGGACTTGAAATATTTCACAGAGGGATAATATAAAAGAAAAGTTACAATGAATAGTACTGAAGAAAAGAAGTAATGTTCTTTTTACAATCAGCTTGGTTCTACTCCCTACTAATAGATTGACAAATATTCAATAATTTACTCCGTGGGTGAATTTAGTAATGATTGAGTCTTAATTCCATTTTATTCCACTAATTGAATAAAGTTCTGATCCACAAATGAAATCATTATCATCATCGTTATTCAGATAATTTCATTTCCCATTAAACTTATTTTTCCAAATGATGACTAATTGTTCTCCACTCAAATGTGTTGCTTTATAGCTTCTAAAATCTTTTCTCAAAAAATTGACGTTTCATAAGTTCGATGATACGAGCACAACAATAATTTCGACGCCGTTCTACCCAGAAGTCTCAGTTGGGAGACCAACAATGTGAATTTATGACGTTGCGTGTTAAATTCTACCAATAATGCGGGAGGGCCTCTCACACTGAAGATGCTGCGACTGAAGATGTAGCTTGGAGAATCTCGTAAATAACACAGATATCCTCGCGTTTAGCGCAAATAACGTTGGGAGCAAGGATGTTCTGAACGCGGGCCACCTGTGGATTGGAGTAAGAAAACCACCTCGAAGTCCTCTGTGAAGTGTATTCTAATTAATATATACTAACGAATACCGCACGTAAGACAGCATATCACTTGGGGAAGGCTCCCAGTGGGCCTGCTCTCAGTCAGCGAGCATCATTTTCGAATTGCATCTCATTTTCCCAGCACCTCTTCTTATTAATATGGTCTCCTGCCTACTATGCTATGACAGCAACAACTCCATTCTGTCTTGTCTTTTTCAATGCTATAAAAATAAATCAAATACGTACCTAGTATTGTTGATCTGGGGAGAAGAATGCTTCTTCCCCTCTTAAATCAATGATGGTGTAAGGTGAAGAGTTATTTTCTGTTTATTGGATATTCTGTAATATTAAACACCCCTGGGGAAGTTCATGTTGAAAGAGTGATGAAACTGAAACTGAGTTAATTATTGCAATTATATTGTATGTTACAATATGTTATTACAATCTAGCTGGTATCGATTCATCTTCAGAACAAATAAAAGCAAATGAATAGAAAAACAACCACTTAAAGATATCGAGCCTAGTAATTTCAAGCGATTGAATCTGTTCATGATTGGATAGAATTGTCCCACTTCAATAAAAAAACTTTTTATTCATAAAGTTGATTACAGTATTGCCTGGAGAGCTTCATGATTGGATTATCGATAGGAAGGATCGAACATTAGATGAAAGAGGAATAAAATAACAAACGAAATAACAGACAAAATACTAACAATATTTTGGAAAATTCATCTACACCAAGTTATTAATACTTGGATTACTGGTAACAATTGGTTTATTTGGTTATTATTAATTACTATATCAATTTCTATAGCCCAATGAGATTTCTCAAATTTCTAAATATATAAAAAAGTTACACTATATGACAGGTTGTTAAGATGTAAATTTTTGCCTGTAAAATACCACGTCACAAGGTATATCAACATTAGATGATGCATTATTTCGATGTATTCATTATAATTGCAAATATAAAATGAACTATTGGAATAATCAAACGTCATAAACTATTGAATCTCCTCACATAAATTATGTATCATTCAATCTCAATACGAACAAATATGTAAGTTCACAGTAGAGTTATTTCAAAATACCGTATTTCAACAGAACACCTTTTTGTTGGAAAAATATAAAAAGAGGCTTCCTCGATGTCATCATCAGAACATTTTTTCGAAGACAACTTCCTCCATGAAGCCTCTCCATCGTCGTCAGAGTTCTTAATTTGCTTGTTTTACTCGATGAATATGCTAGCTGTGAAATTCAACGCTTCCTCAGGATCGAGTGAAGCCTAAGCCAAATCATAATCACTGCAGCAGTCTCCGAAAAAACTCGAGGCAATAAGATTCGTTAGAGAAGATTAGGCAATCAGACTGTCTTCTTAGTAGCTGCACACAAAAACCAGCCGGATATTTACGATCGTTTTTATGACTGTATCAAATGAATTCTCATTCTCGTACCCTGTTCGTGTCAACCCTCGCTTTCTCGCAGCCGCGAAACTCCTATCTGACGATAGCAACCGCCCTCCGCCCTCCGCCCTCTCCTTCTCACGCCCCCTTACACACAATTTACTCACTATTATAACTATATCACATGGATATCTTGGATAAATAGTACAACAGATAATATCCTAGTGTAGAATACAAAACATGAACTGATTCTTTGAACACCCTGCGTTGAATAAGCCATTAGGATAAAGTATTTTGTAAGCTCCTGGAGAGATACTTCTGTTTTCTGTATTTTCTCTCACAGATTCTATTTAGAATCTTCAATGTTTTTGAGTTAATTAGAAGCATTTACTGGAATTTGTGATGATACATTAACATGAACTTTTGTTTAGTTTGAGACTAACTAAAAAGGCTTAACAACGAATATTCCATTTTGCGAAATTTATGTTGGAATATTGTTGATATTCATTTTTGAATTAATCTCAATTATTGGTACTCGAAAATATTTTGAAATTCGAAAAACCTCACTATTATTTATGACACTTTGATTGCTCTCTTGCCGATATGTATAGTTCGGAGAAATGTACAATATTCATTTTTTGTGAGTCGCTCGTATTGGCTTCTCGAACAATATTGTCGTGCACTATATTGTAATAATTGTTGATTACTGTGGAAAATTCTGAATGTAATGTCTCAACACAAACCTCCTTGCTCTTTGACAAATGTGTGGCTTGTTTCGGAATAAGGCTCAACTGGGGATTCTTAGTTACCTTGTAATAATTATATCTGTAACTATGGTAATTTCATGCTTTGTATATACTGTAAAAAATGGAAAATAAATTGATCTATTATTATTATTGGAAAAAATACTATCATTGTGAAGAAATTACAAAGGTTTGAATTGTTTTCGGATGGATTTGAAGTATCTCACATTGTAATATCATTACAATGATTTCCAATTGATAGGTGTTACAAAAATTCAAACGTCGTGATTTTAAATTCGGCCTAATATAAAAGTCCATTCATGTCTTAAGAGCGTGAAACACGACTTCATTGCTTGAGCAAAACAGTTTATGGATATCTTGAATACTGGATGGTGAATATATCATGATATCTGTGTCTTTTTATACATTTTTTCTTCTTTCTCAGCGATAACTTTTATTTTTATCTCCTTTTATTCACATGGAAGAGATGAAATAGCAATAGCAAAAAAATCATTAATTTTGTATGATTCAGGTTCTTCACCATTCACTAGTCCTTATTAGCTCTGAACCTGTATCTCAGAACAGCTTCACTACAAGTATATCACACCTCAATTTTCAAAGTGTGGGACAGTAATAAACTGACCAATAAAATTCATTCGGAAACTACACTCACACTACTCAGCCCGTAATAGGTTGGAGCTGGAAGAGGATTTCCGTGTCGGATGAGATAAAAACAGAAATAACGAGACTCGAATATCACACAGGCGACTAATTGACCACTACAATACACTCCCGCCTCAATGAATCGTAAACGTCGAGGTGTGTTTGTATTTTTACGTCTTACGAAGAAGAAAAAGTAAATTGAGAAGTAGTTAAAGAATAAGACCAGATAGAGGTGGAAAATAATAATAATATCTTCTCAACTTTTATTGTCAAAAGTGGTCTCTGTTGTGTGAGTTGGATTCTTGTACACAGCTATCTCACTCACATGTGCAGGCGTTCAAAATTGCCTTGTTAAAGCCGTAGAAATGAAAATTCCCAAACCCAATCGTCCAAACACACACGTAAATACAAATAAATAAGCAGGTGCGGGATGGGGAACAAGCATGGAATCTGGAGAAGAAGCAGTAATAAAATAAGATGAGGATGGTTATGAGATAGGAGAAGAATGAGGAAAGGAATCGTGGATTGGAGAGCATCGGTGCTTTGTCCATATAATCCCCACGACGAAGATGTTACCCGTGAATGTGAGCATCCGACTTTCCGCAATGCAGGTATCCCCGGTTACCAACCGCTAATCGTCTAAATTTACGGTCCGATCTGGCTTCCCGGGCCTGTTCCAATGCAATAAAAATGTTTGCTATCATCCTCCTCTGCCGGCTGTATAAATGTTATAAGCCTTGTTGTTTATTGTATTCCACTATTAGCACGTTCACCCCTCCTAAGCCCCGGGTTGGCAATTTCTATGTGATTTTCTCATAATATGCTACTATTGTGAGCTGCTGGAGATTTCCTCTGCGGAAAAAGTTTCATCTGTTAGTTTAGTGGGTAGTAGATAGAACTAGAATATATGTGAGGTATTTATTCAGTGGGGAATCCAGTCCCTAGCCACGAAATGTTTCGTAAGTTTGAAATCGTTGTTTGTAGTTGAATCTTGTATCAGCGAACACAAAACCCTCGTGGGGGGGGGGGTCCCAGATCAAATCTGAGGTTGGAGCTAACTGTTGGAGACCATATATTTCAAAGTTGATTTAATCTAGAGAACATATGATTCATAGTCCATTTCATTCCAACACTCAACAATTAAAAGGGAACTCCAGAACAAAGTTTGACTATAATTGCTATGAACTATTTTGATAACTTTTCAATTTTCGGTTTCACACTATATTCATACACGTTTTGGCTTATCAAAACTCTTGAGAATGTAGTTAGGAAATTCGTAGCATATTTGAAACAAGGCCTGATAATATAGTTTTGAACATGGACGTGAAGGAGGAGATTCTATTGAATCTGGATACTCTAAATCGGAGCTGCTCGATTGTCAAAGAACCCTGAAGAATGAGCTTCAATTCAATTTTCACCATCGGACCGGAATCGAGGACACACAGTTCTAGGACCTGAGCGTATGTATTGAAATCAACAAATCATGAAGTGGGAGTTCTCTACCAACCCCTTCACTACAAAACACATTCACCTCCCACAACACTTTTCAAAATTTCCACCATCGCCCCTCGATTATTGACAGCTTGAACAAAAATGTATTATACCTACACCCTGCACAAAAGTGTACTTGGAGGCCGAATGCCACATCTCCCACCACTTTTTGGAGAAATAATCGTGTCATACATCAGTCGGTTTACCAACAGCTGAACACTCTCAACCCCAACCCCAACCAATCACGTGAACGCGGATTGACACGCGTTCAATATTACGCTCCCCCCGCAGCCACCCCTCGCGATTCCAACCTAAATGACGTCATAGCTAGTATTTCAACGACCCACCTCATTGGCCCCCTGAGAGCGCGGCTTGTATGGAGGCCTGGCGTCCTCTTAGAAGCTATTTACATAAAGACACGGACCCTTCGACGTTTATTACAAGAGTTATCTCTCTGTTTCCAACTCCCTTCAACCGGCCGCCATACCAACAAAATTTATTCTACAACTTGTTTTTTTATTTATTAATTTATATTTATTTGTCACAAGTGACGCCTCGACAAATGTGTTTGTGTTTGTGTACAGGCGGGCACTACTAACATACGAGTATGTCTTTATTAAAAGTCAGACGTCCATTGAATACGGCAAATTTATATTGGCATGTAGATGTAGCTCGAGCGTATAATAAACTGTTCCACGCCCAATGTCTAGCGACTTACATTCTAATTGAAGGCCTGACACAATAAATAACAATGACAAACTGAATTGTTTGCTACAAACTGTAGCGGTATGATTTAGAAGAGGCTTGGCGTCTTGCTGCGTTTCTTTCAAATTGAGCTAGTTTGAAGGGTAATTTTTCCAAATTAAATCATGAATAAGCATAATAAATCTTGTCTAGTGAAGAGGCCAGGTAAATAATTAGAAAGAGCACAATGTCAAAACCAGAATACTATCCAAAATGTGGGAGGAATCATGAGTTGAAGAATAAAATAATATCAGTAAGTTGATCGCTACTCTTCTTAGTGCTATCGACAATAATAATTATGATTACTTCTTCAGCAATAACTACGAAATTCAAATTTGAGAAATTATTCCTCATCCTCTACTTTCAGCTCTCAATACCTTTTGTCTCAATATTAGAATTGTAGACGTCTTGAGAGTGGTTGACGTTGGTAGCTGCCGGTCCAGGCAGCTTGTGGACCAGGTCCACTTATATGTATGGACTTCAAAATCATTTCCCGGTGTTCCGGAGGGCTCATTCATTATCATCATTATTCCATTCACTAACCCGAATTTCAAGACAGCAACATTCCCAGAAACAAAATCTAATGGAACAGAAAATATGTGTGTTACATTTATTGTATTTCGAAGATTTCTATGAGAAATATAGAAGTAATTGGTGGAAATTTGAAGAGTTTTACAAAAGTCAATTATTGAAATGTTATCTTGAAGTTTTTTTTCTCGAAAATATGAGTTCTCAATATTGAAGAAGCAATTGGAACAATATATACATACACACTATATCCCTATATTCACTATTGACTTTATAATGTATTTCTCAATAATTATAATCATATTATATTTAAACGAGTTTAGATTACAGCTTTAGACGTTTCTTGCATCTCACTGTATTGACTATACGTCATACTCTATCACTATAATCAGAGACAAAAATAGTGAACAGTAAATTAAACGATAAGAATAATAATTTTCAATTAAATAATCAAACAAGAGGAGAAGAGTTCTTCTCTCTTCCTTAATCAATACAATTGAACGATATCTTTACTCTATGCTATAATCCACTCTTATTATATGAATACATCCCATATTCACTAAAAAAAGTGGAGAACAAGAATCCATACAGACAGAAACTCTCTCTATTAAATCCAGACACTCTGGAGTTGAAATGAGTTTAATTTGGAGTATGGATGGACAGTATATCAAGCGGATAGATGTAACCTGTCTGTTTTTGTTGATGGACTAATCCTCGTCTCCACCAATTTACTTATCTTCTCCAGTTGCTAACGATTGACACCACAAAATCGACTGGAACTGGTTCAATTTTCAACGGTCAATTAATTGCAGCAGCCAATCGTTGATTCAAATTGGTGTCCGTGTCTACCGTCACTCTGCTCCTACTTCTTCCGCTAATACTTCATTACTTCTTCTTTCCTCAACTGTTTATGTTTTTTTTTTAATTCTCACTCCTCATTCCCTTCTCCTTGAGGGAAACTCTTCTACGCTCCTCCTCTTCCTCGTTGCCTTTTTTCATCCTCCTACTCCTACTCCTCCTCATCATTCCCTTCTCTTTCGTCTCTTCCTCATCATCCTTCTTCATCATTATCATCTCCCATCTTCTCCAACTTCCTCTCCATTTCTGATACTCTTCCTTCGCCTCCTTTTTCTTATTTTCCTCCTACTACTCCTTCACCTTCTATTTCCCCTATTATTTTTTCCCTTCTATTTTTTACCTTCTCCTACTCCTGTCTTCTCCTCTCCATCCTTATCCTCACCACCTATCCTCACTTCTACTCTCCACTCCTCTCCTTTTCCCTCCATCATCTTCTTCTTCTCTCCTATGCTTCTTCTTTTATTATCTTATTCTTTTATTCTCCTCTCATCTCCTATCCACTCCTTCTTCTTCTTCTTCTTATTTTCAGCGTCTTAAAATCTTGTTTTCTTCTCCACTTCTCCTCTTCTCTTCTTCTCCTCTTCTCCTCTTCTCCTCTTCTCCTCTTCTCCTCTTCTCCTCTTCTCCTCTTCTCCTCTTCTCCTCTTCTCCTCTTCCTCTTCTCCTCTTCTCCTCTTCTCCTCTTCTCCTCTTCTCCTCTTCTCCTCTTCTCCTCTTCTCCTTTCTCCTCTTCTCCTCTTCTCCTCTTCTCCTTTTCTCCTCTTCCCCTATTCTCCTCTTCTCCTCTTCATCACTTCCCATCTCCTCTCATTCTATTCAGTTCTAATACTGTTGGTCTCTCTGCCACTGTCTTACCACTTCCTCCTCCAATATAGACTCCAGCTAGCTCTTGTAGGCTGTTGACACCGTCAACTGCTCCTTGTAGGCATTTTCACAGCCGCCTCAGGGTGAGAACAGAGTACAGAGCACAGAACGCAGTACACAGAGGAGCATCCATCACACGTCCGTGTCACATTGGCATTAGCGCACACAGCACACATGTAACGCATTTCAATTCGACGACAATCGTCGGCCAGTTAATTTATTCACCAGCAGATAAGATCGATTCCCGCCTGGCCGGCGTGAATTATATTTTAATTGGCCGCCAAATGAAGATCGAAGCGTTGTAAGAGTCACTCTGATTGGCTGCCGGAGAGTTGTAGGCCACCACTTTCTGTTCGCCTGTCGCCAGCTCGATTCATGTAATGTCTGTCTTTGGTGTTCTGGCTGAGTTGTGTAGGAGGCGATTTTTCAATGATCGCTTCATTTTGCTCTTTTTTGGTTAGCTGCTGCCTCTGCAACATGTTCGAAAATTACCCTTCTTAATCAATGCTTACATTTGAAATGAGTTTTTTCATAAACAGCAGAGATTTCTCAATGATTTACTTACTATATTGCTACTCATTTCATACCATCTATATGCCTTGTGTTTTTTCAAAATTTCAGTGATAACTTGTTTTGGAAAATTTTAAAAATGTACTCATTATAACTAACGCTGAATATTTATAACTACCTTAACTAGCTTAAACTGACTAACCACCTTAGTCTTAGCATTAACTGACTATCTTAACTAGCTGTCATAGCTAATAAAAGAGATAGAATCTGTCACGATATCCTTCTTTTTAAGGAACTAAAATTGATAAATAAATTATAGGAAATCAAATTATAGAAAATAGAAATATTTCTATCATGAGAAGCTGCTGTAAACCAATACAAGACCTAGCTAATATAACTACTGCTATTATCTCACCTTATGTTTATAATGTTTCACTATGTATCTTATCTTGTATGTCACTTATAAATAATAATGAATTTATTGTGCACTCTTTTCCATATAAAATTATAGTTATGAATAGGAATTAATAGAAAACTAACCTTATTTAGTCAACATGTTAGTCAATATGTCAAAGGAGCACAGCCTCATAAATTATTCACCTGTCAATAAGACGAGAAGAATGTTCTTTATTTTTCATATTTGAATTTATAAAATATATTGAAGATGTTGAATTAGAAAATATTGAAAGACAACATGCAATAAAATGAATAAATTAAAGTTGTGTTTACTCACCGGTATATAGTAGTTGAATTGTGGTTATAAGCAGACAATCACCTGTCAAGCGCTTATCTTTGTACCGTTATTATCAAATTAGCCTCCTATTGCTTTTTTTTCTTTCGTAGAATTAAAATGTATTTTTTGTAATTATTTTTTATTTCCTCGCACTTCACATCACTGTATAACATAGCTTGTGCCAATGTTATTGTAGGTCAGTGATTCTTGTAATCACCACGTGAATGTGATGTCTGATAAGGGAAAAGCTAGCTTCATACGGTATGTTCTAGTGATAAGAGGTTCGACTTTTGTTTGTATTAAAAAATATCCCAGTTTCAAATTTATGTAAATTGCTGATTTTGAATCACTACATCTGGGAACTACTTTCTTTATTTGCAAACGTCATTGTGACGAAAGCCATTTTGAATTAAATCAACCTATCAGAAGCCCGGATTTATTTATTCAAGGGTGTATGAACTTAAGTATTTTCAAGAATAACCACTTCCCAGATGATCATCTAGCGGTAGACAACCATGGTTGTATGTTCCCCGTTTAATTGTTTTAAATGTTAGAGTAAATGTTCAAAAATAACTGTAAATCAGCACCAAATACCGTCTCTTATATATTTTTGATTAATTACGGAGTGAAGTGAAATATAAAAAATTAAGATGTCACCGAACTTAGCCGCCGACACTCTGCCTGTGCCACAACGTGAGCGATCCATATCCGAGGTCCAGTCAATTTTCATCCGAAGACATCGAGTGAGTAATTTCATTTCATCATTTTGTATTGGGCCCAATGCACAGTGCAGTGCATCGATAAAATATAACAAAGCGCTAACGACGAATTATTTGAAACTGAGAGTCTCCGACAATACATGAAATTTGTATTAATTGTAATCTCATTCCTTGCTTTCCACGCCAGCCCCCTGAGTCTCAGTCGCTCAAGGCTAGTAATTAACTTATTTTTCAAATATTATCAAATCTCTCCAATTCAATATCTGGACTTTGTTCAATCAAATATCCTGCTAAAAACTTTAAATATAGTAACTCTTCAAATTATCATCACAGTGTTGAATGTGTTGTACACATTAGACTGTGATTTTTTGTATAAAGTGTGGATTTTTTGTGCGCATTATATTTGCAGTTTATTATCAACTTATAGCAATTCATTTTATCCCGTGTTTGGCAAACTCACAAGGTATAGTTATAAGACGAGCAAAGGTCTCCCTGAACTATATTCTTGGCTGTGGGAGTCAGCCGGAAGTGTTGAGCTTATTGATATATTCGCAAACGCCACGTTACACCACATTCCATCATTTGTGATTGGATATTATCTTTATATTTTTTTTGAGTTCTATGAAGACGGTGTAGTCGAGTTGAAAGGAGAGAATAACTACCTCCCAGACCGATTACTCCGGACTCATTCCACTCTTTCTTTGTATTGGCCTTCCTGCTCCCGGGCGGAGGTGAACCTCAAACAACGTGGAGATTATTACAAGAGGTAACCCCCCAGGAAGCCCATTACAAATCTTAAAAATGTATTGTGAATATGGATAATGAAGCTATATAAAAATTAATGGGAGGATTAATATTGACGTAGGTGGATTCACACATTTTTTATTGCGGTATATGTCCACATGAGCATTTAGCTTGTGCATGGGAAATGGGGTGAGTGATGTTTATGAGATGATCAAACGTCCATAACTACTAGCGGGATTCGAACCCACGATCAGGTAGTGCTAGCATACTGAAATGTGAAAGGTCTTAGTCGTCTCGTTCAACCTGGCTGGCAAAGGAGGAGCACAATAATTGCATGGCTCATTTGGCAGAAAGAGACTATTGGGAAAAGTGGAAAAATTGTAAAAACTGCAAAAATGGTAAGGAAAGAAACGCTTATTTATGGAGAATTTATTGTGTGTGGTTTCTTGTAACGATTCCCATCCAACAATACCAATATACCTGTCAAAGCTCATTAGACATGAAAAATGTATTTTGATGTCATAGATTTGTGTTACAAGTTACAGTTGGATAATTATTGAATGTTGATACTTCTAGATGTTTCCAATAATTTAGAAGTTAGGAGAAGTACAAATATTCAGTGAAAATTTAACTGTTAATTGCTTTTTTGGATTCAAATTGAATTCATAAACGGTAATAATGTAGTCGAGTAAATAATTGCAATCAACTAGAATCAGCTCAATCTCAAATAAACTGAGTAGGTGATTGAGATGTAGTAGCAAATTGTTATTATCATTACCATCATTACAATAATTTCATAAATAATTATCAAATCAATTGAACTGGATACTGACGTGTATTTTAGTAAAATTTTGAAGGTGTTTTGAATCCTTTAGCAAAGCTCAAACAGGAACTAGTTTCATGGAAACTTGAGGGAAAATTGATCAATATAATGTAGATTATACAGGCTGAAGAAAAATAACAGCTTTGCTGAGAATGAAGCATAACCATTAAATCACTTGTGGTAAACTCATTTTTCTTTCACTCTGTATATGTGAGAGAGTGTTAGTGAGTGTAGGTATGCGCTCAGTACATGCCCAGCCAAGATAGCCGTGTAATTGCAGGGAATTTTCATGCAAATAACTTCATTCCGTCTCTCGCTGACCGATAATTTCAAACAGCAAGGGAACAAACAAAATCCAGTCACGTGCTCACATTAAATTAGATCTTTATCTCGTGAGAGAGAACACCGTCCAAGTAAAGAGAGAGAGAATAAAAGTGAACGAAGAGAGTGAATGAAGAGAAAAGGGGAAGACGAAGATGGGAACAGTAAAGTGGGAGAGGAAGGGTCAAAGATAACGACGCGCTATTGAAAAATTGGAGTCCGTAATTTGGATTCGGCAACCCTCTATTTTCGAGTACCGCCATCGTCGACAAACTTTGTCGTAACGCAAATTTTTTTCTATCATTATACAAACAACTAACAAATAGTAATAGACTTTGTTGAAGCTACACAATTAGATGTCAATAGTGGTTTCAAGTGGAGTTTCATCGCTTTTTAGATTTGAAATCTGTAGAAGTTGTGACGTGAGCCATGAATTGATATTAGAATGATGAAATAAAAAGTTTACACCTTTTTTAATAAAAGTTACTTTTTTCAATAAATTACTACAACCAGTTGACTACAAGGTGGAATGCCAGATGATCGATTCCCATTTGGCCGAAATTATTTTGTCGCAAAAGATCGAAAATTGAAGAATCCCAATTGGTCGAATTGAAACTTGTATTTTCCCAAATGGTCGATTACCAAATGATCAAAAAGTTTTAATAGTACTGTAATCCCATTTGGTTGTAAATGTCAAAGGTCGAAGATTTGATTTCCCCAACTGACCGATTCCCATTTGATAGAAAAGTTCTGTAGTGTGTCGCAAATGATCGAATCAGATCGGCTAGATAGGATTCGACCAAATGGGAAAGTATACTTTTCGACCATTTGGGAATCGGTCAGATGGGACACCACTGACCACAATAGTCCAAACCCTCAATATGCATTCAACAGGAATCACGTTTTATCAAGCAGTAAATAAATGCATCTTTGTAATAAATTATTGTAATAGATTATGAATTATGTTGAGTTTATAGTGATTAGCAACATTATTCTTCTTATTCATATATACAATATATCCCTTTATCCTCCATACTTACTCTATGATATAAAAACCACCATATCAACTCCACTACGACTACGTAAAACTGAGAATAAACTTTCCCAATTCAAAGAACAAAAAAAAAGAGTGGTTTGATTCCAACTCAATCTGATTATTCGTCGGTGAAAAAACGGCAACATTGCAGTTTTTCCAAACTTAGTAAGCCCTCATGACATTTTAATAGCAAATCGCTATTAAACATGATACAACTTCTAATCATTGTTGAAACATCGATCAAGTGACTCAAAATCTTTTCTGTAAGGTATTCATTCAATACACCAGAATACCATGGATATTAGATAGAAACAGATATCCAATTTATCATGATCAGGACATCACTTATGTCTATAGATAACATCACTGTAGCATTGAACTCGCAACTGAAGAGCAGATGGGTAGATCAGGCCGAGCATTGAACAGCCACATAATGTTTCATTTCTTGTACAACTTCTTCCCTGCTCAGCCACAGCGCAGCCACCCTTGCAACGTTGAACAGATCTCACCGAGCGTTAATAACGCGCACATCATTAAGTCTTTATTCTCCGTCAATAAATAAGTTACGTCAAGATGGAACAAGCAAAGGGAACACTCATAACGCCCTTGCAATAGTGACGATAATAAAAATGGCTGCGTTCACATTCTGAGGTTCACAAGCGGTGCTCAATGGAGCGTTAAGACATATGCCTGTAAATGTATGAATAATAGATGCTAAAACCCTATGCTGGTACAGAATCATCCAGCAACCTATCTCGAAATTTACAGACTGACATTACCAGTTCACACGCCGCACAGCACACCTACACACCAGCGAATTTTAGAAAAAACATTGCCTCTTATAGAACATCACACACACAAGATGAACGATGTACCTTCTATCGCAGCTCTGTGAAACACATTAACGAGTAAATTGAACGAATTTACCACTATCACTATACACATAATTTAAATACAACCTGGATGACCAGTTTCCTTGCCGCAGCCGCAGTAATGCTACAAGAGCCATTAGTTTTATTACATGCAGCCATGTGCCAAGTGGAAGTGTATGCATAAAAGTCAGAAATGCAGTCAAAGCTGATTTTATTACTATATACAGTAAAGTACTTAGCTGAGAAATTCATTCGAATATCACCTGTCCGATATGCTTATCTGCCGGTCAAAATATTGCTGGTTAGTTTGAAAATATTTATTGGAAGTTGCTTTTAATGATATTTGTTTTTGAATTCTTGGAGTTTTATGTGTTGACTGTATTTGAATGTCAGTGTATTTATTCTATGTGGAGTTTTCACAGGTGCTTTGTACTAACAAAGTGGTTTCTCAATAATAGCATTAACGTTTCTCTCCTAAAAGTATCCGATTATTGGAGATACATGAAAATAAGTACAGTTAACAGTACCGTAAGAAATGGCACCGTACAAATCATAACAAAAAGATCGAAGATGTTCCAACCATTTTAGCTGTGTGAGCTTTTAAAATTATATTAAGGTGTCTATGAACAACTATACAGATGATTCAAATATCGAGAATAAGGCTCAAGCACCATACTTTTTATTATAGTTGAATAATTTCTACTATGAATTTGTAATTTTTACGTAAGACATATCACTGAGGTTCTTCACTAGAGTAAATAGGACAGGAAGTAGACAAAAGACAGAATTAACTAGTAATCATCTGAGCCATCTTTCAAATAAAATCCGAGACAAATATTGAACCATATTGTCACCAGTTTTAACCTTGTTTCGACCACTTAAAGCCATTCAATCACCAAAATATAATGAAAACCCTGTGAAAAATACTTCAATCTTGATAGGATAAGGAAAAATCTATTAAAACACATACAACTATACAAATTAATGAAAACGTACTTGACAATCCATATTGAATTACTCAAAACGTACTCAACAGTCACCATATTAGCAGCTTTTCTCGCATATTTTAGGATTTTACCATGAATTGGATAAATTCTTCCCTCAAACCTTTTCCATCAATGAACACTCACTCATTTCTTCAAATTAATTATACCAGATAAATTTACTCTTTCTAAAACAGTTCTTGCACCAAATAAAATATAAATTAATATTCATTACATAGAAATAATATCCTCTTTTGATTTGCACTCACGAGTACATGTTCTAGATGCAATGTAGAGTGCACTAAAAGCAAACACGAGGAAACCTCAGATCCCTGTTCTGCCGACCTGAAGGTGGTTGAAGACATAAAACAGAGAGCCGTCACGGACTTTCGACAGCTTCCTTCGTTAGCGAGGCAAAAAGCAGCCAACCACCGACATCGTAATCAAACAACGCCCTGGCCCGTTGTCGGCTCTGGCTGCCTGATGAAAAATCGGCTGCAGTCCAATTATTCGACAAACGCAATAACTCATACAAAACCAACACGGGTTGCTCTGCTCTGCTCCTGGCAACACATTTCTCCAGAATGGGATCCGCTCTGGGGCAAAAACACCGACACCACTGTCGACAAGCTGCACATGTTTCCTGCAAGGAATTGGGAATCTCTCGCCTCAACACCAAACCTAGGTGAAAGGTTCTGCCTATCCGAGATTTATACTCCGATTCCCTGCTCATTAAGTAACCCCACACCGGTATGTTTCTCCCCAGGCTCCTGAGCATTCATTCGCCTATGTGGCAACTAGGGTGTTGAGCAAAGATGCTACATCATAACCTGCTAACCTGCTGCAAGCTATACCTGCATAATATTTTCAAGATATCTCAAAATCATTCATCATCAGTGAGACATATTTTTTGTTGAGAACTTATCATTTTAAATTCCCTAGTCAGAATCTTAGCGTCATATTGATTTGTGATATCCACAAGTTAACATTTGATTTAGCATAATTCTTTTTCAAAATGTTAACTTTGTAGATTTATAGTTAAACAGAAATACGAATTATTATCCTTATTATTTTTCTATTTCTTGGGAAAGAATTTTCTGTATACATGTGGATTGTACTATTCAGATTTATGCATTTTCTACAATGAATCATAACATTAATTGTTAGTGCTGCTTATATGCTTTCAATACAGTATAATAAGTTTTTTTGAGAAATGTTAAGCAAGTGTTAATATTATTCAACATATAAGTAGGCTCAAACCTCAACTCTTGGGTATCTGGCCATAAGCTATATACCTTAAAGACAGGACACTATGACATGATTAGAATTGGAATGAAAATGTTTAGCATGTGACCAAATATGCTGCTTTGTTTGATAATAAATTCATGTTAGCAGTGAAACCCGTCAATAATGCTGTTTGCGTAAGTTATGTGTTTTCACTGCATAACACAATAGAACTCTTGAAAGCGTCTGAGCATCACACAAATCATATAAACTCGTTGGTAGTTTTACGCTCTAGGCATTATAATCTTTATTATATTAAAGCTGCATATGCATAGAAAAACTCACTATTGAGCTCCAAATATTACCTGAATCATTAAATTCAGTCTAGTGTAGTATGTTCCTGAATTCCCTCTCTAGCTCCCTTTCTGAATGAAGATGAATAGAAGAGCAATTTTCAAAACATATTTTTTGTGGAGATTGAGCCTTACAATTTTACAAGGAGAAAACTTTGTGTATTTTGCTCGATCTTGTCCAAAATATACTGAAGTCAGCTTCAAGCATAACTTTCTTCAGAACTATTGACAAGAAAAATGTATTTCCATAAAATTAGAAGAAACACGAGTGTGAAACAGACTTCTATCGGTCGTAACATTTTTGTGACCAACTGCAGACGTTAGAAAATGAAGGGAGAAGCTATCACTATCCACCCCAACCCGGCCATTAATCAAAACCCAAAACAGATCCTCTTACTATCCCTTTTGTGGCGCGGTAACTAACGTCATATTCGCCATGTGTCTAGTCAAAGAAACCGCTTAACAGGAAACCGTGAAGAAGATCTCTATTTTATTGCTCATCAAAGAGCAACCAACTAGATTGGAAACATAAAATTCAGAGGAGTTAACACCTTACAAGCTTGTCTGATATACTGTATAGCACAGATCTTCTGTCGTCAGAGGCTAAACGGTCAAACGCAACAAATCCCGCATGGTTTAATCATTCAAAGAATTATTTTTTTAAACAAAAAACCGGAATTCTTGGAGAACAGGTTGAATTTATGGTAATTCTTTGATGCATTTTGATATTGCTTCCAATGCAGCGGGTTGAATCCAACCTTTCATGCATCCAAGTGAAGACAATTTTTAAGATTATTCAATCAAATGTTGTTTTTTGTGTACAGTTACACAGTCTTTTTTGTGTGTAATTGCGTATGTAATTTGCTCGTATTGAGCTTTTCTTGCCGATGAAATGATTTAATGGAAATCGAGTCATTCTCAATTCCATTAGATTACCTGCAGATTAATACACTAGGAGTGAATTCTTAAGTTTTTTCTATGTGACTGAATCTTATGAATCGACCGAAATCGCGGACATTTGCGATACAACATGAATCAAAACTCGACATTCCGTAGTAGCTAAGAGCATGAGATGAAATATTTTGTTTTAATTTGGAGTATGTTTCTCGGAGAGATCTAGCCTTTAAACTGTGTAAAAAAGTTGTCTTTTGTTTTTCTGAAGGGAATTTATGTGCAAGGTCTCTAGAAAGATTCTCTAGAGAAGTTCTTTAGGAACCTTGATCAATGTGTTGTTGTTCATCCATGAAGGATCATATTTTACTGCGCTAACTAAATCTGACAAAAACTGTCTTGTTTTGTTTCTCAAGTGACCGTTTTATTCTTATTTGGTAATGTTTAACGTTTTGCAAATCTGGGATTCCCGATAGTCTAGCGTTGTGTAATGATCGGAATCATGAAACAACTTCCGGCGGCGGCATTTTCTAAGCGAAACCACCTCGTTAATCGGCCGAATATCTTCTTCGAGTTGGACTTGTGACACGTGAAACAGCCTCCATTCACGAAAGGATACAAATTAAAGCGAACAGTGGAAAAACAGCAAGCTAAATTTAGAAACAAAATCTTGCTGTGGGATGAGACCGCTTTGTTCGAATTGTAATTGGTAACACGTCACTCCAGCTTGTTTGAAAAATAATTATCGACGTCAATATCATTTCCGTTTTACAATCAGTGATGAATCAATCAGGACTACTTTTCAGTATTTTAGTAGAGCTTCTCAGCTTTGATTCGCATTTAAGGCTGAATATACTGCCGATTCTATATTATCATATTGCAGAGTATTATCAGAATCTGAGATTTTGTATTTATCTATCACGAGTGTGGATTATGCGTTTTTTTATCCATTCTGAAAGTCCCCATTAACACTATTACATGAATTTACTCGGAAAAACGATTTCCGAACATTATGTTGATATAATCAATTAAATTGCTGGATGTCGTTTTTGCTAGTGTTTATCGTTGTTGTCATTATCATGTTGCTGTCGAGATACTCGACCAGGTACTGAAGTAACTTGAGAGAAGATGCGCACCGGAGTACCATGTATGAACGAGGTGTACGGAGCTCAGGTATTCGATGGTATAACCTGTTGCCAACCCACTTAAAAGAGTTAGCAGGAAGGAAATTTAGAATTCAATTAAGAAGGAAGCTGCTGACAATTGGTGCATATTCAGTGGAGGAGTTTAATGAATATTAAAAATCTCAAGTTAGAGGTTTAAGAGGATAGCACACATTTTCTTGTGGTATGAATTCGACAAATCCATAAACCCCTTTTGTAGAAGGCCTGTGTATGAAATGAAATAAATAAATAGTATTTTTCTCTAGTTCTCAGCATATCCAAGCTGATAATGATCAATAACCATTCGATTATTTTGAATAAATGCAATGGTTTGGTTAAATTTCGTTTCCAATTCACGGCCACAATCATCTCACTACTTCTTTGATCCTGTTTCAAACCTACACAAAGTTTTTTGGCAGATTATGAGAGTCTTGAAGAGTTTCATTCACCTTGTCTTTACAATCGATATACAGTATTAGAGATACTATGAATATAGAGAAGACTTTGATAAATCAAAATCAAAATTGAATGTGGAGAAATTGTTTGAATATTATTGGTATAATCTTATCTTTGTTCCGAACTACTTGATAGTACGCTTACAGTAGTAAGCGACTAGTAATACTGGACCGAATCATTTCATACATGGATCTATCGAGCTTCTATCTCTATTGAAAGAAGATTCACTGTTGAGCATGGTTGATTTAAGTTTCTACTCTAGACGGGAAAAATGGTCCCAAGTAAGTGGAGAGACATCAAAAATGTTATCATGGAATTTCAACTCGCCGCCATCGGTGTTGTATATTTTGTATGATTGAGACAAAAATGCCGGTCTAGCATTATATAAAGTTGTAGCGTAGTGTTAATTCAAGCACAGACATAGGCCGTCTACCTCCCTACCCGCCTACCTACCAACCTAGCGACCTGTTCAGGTAAAAAGACGAATGATCAGATCCGCCGCGCCGATCTAATAACAAGGACTACAACCTGATAATTACACAGAGAATTGGGGAGCTGCCTTGTTAAGAAGGCCCGCCACAGCTACGGCTGATGTTTGGCCAAAAATCTCGTCAGCTGAAACCGGTCATCACGCATGTGATTGGCCTCATCTATAATGATTCATTTTCGGCATAGTTTACAGAGACAGCAAGCAACTGTCTTGTGACCTAGAGCGATTTAGTATATCAAGGATAAAATAGATAGACGGGAAATACTTTTTTTGGGAATGAGTTGATTTGGGATTTCCAGGATGATTTGAAAGTTTCTAATAGAGAATGAATGAATTCCCAAGATTATTTCACAATAGAGTAATTTCAAGGAAATCTTATAGATGTTTTAAAATTATTTGATGAAGCTCTAGTCACTTGGGGAATATAGGAAAAGCATCAGCGTCCAAACAAACGTATATTTCTCCCGAGTGAAATTACATATTCATTGAAATGCCCTATTACATTGTCTATATCCGTAATTTGAGAAGATAGTAGAGGATTCCTTCGAAAAAAAAGTTATTGAAAATCTATTCAATACTGAATGTTATATTCATATATGATGAGCTTATTATATTATTCCTGATGTTGAACTCTATCTCGTCAACGAATAATGAATAAATGAGTTCCACTCTATCAAGTAACTGTAGATAGAAGCTAAACATAGCCTACATGTTTAGTTTCCCAGTCATCTTGGGGGTATAATCAGAGTAACATTTAGTAATTACCATACACAGTACTAGAAGCAAATCTGTGATAATATTCTTTATTTTTCTCAGTTTATGAAAACGGTTTTCTTATATTTCATATAATATAATATCTCTACTTCCTTGCGAGGAGACTAAACCTCATTGCAGAGAGTATATTTTCATTATAAGTGCATTCCCTGCCAACATCCTTCACACAGCTTTGTGATGCTAAAAAACCTAAAGCATGATAGAAAATATATTCGACTTTTTTAAGATAGCAGCCTGCCTGGTGCACCATAGTTAGTTTCTTTATCACTAAAATCAATTACAAAGATGAAATTTTTTTCTCAATTTTATAAATTTCAAACACAATCTCCAACATTCTAGTAGGAGCTTTTTGGTCCTTGCAGCCATACAACTGAGAGCATGTGATAACAGAATATTCAAAAGCGACTTGTTGAGAGCTCATTCTCTCTCCGTATAACAAAATATCTTCACACACCTTCCATCCTTGGTACTGTACCGTATTGAACAAAGTGAACATTCTTCTCGAAGGTCCATGATCTGATGATGGTGAAGGGGGAGGAGAGGTGGGACCTCTGTGACCGGCCAAGCGTTAAACGAATCTATTTTGGATGGTTTCGGGTTTCGGATTTTGTTGGTTGGCTTCTGCAGCTTGCGGCGCTTGTAAACCGCAGCTCGATTGGCGGCAATTACCGCGCATTACCTGCTCAGGAGACCGCTGGACCTGTTGACCGCAAATGGACCGCCAACGCCAACCCTGTAAGGGGCGCAAAATAATTGACTGGTGGCCAGTGTTTGTTCTCACGTGTCATTGAGATTGTAAGGACAAATAATAGAAATTGTGTTACGGAAAATATGGTTTATTCGTAGTGTGTGTATCCTACAGCTTTCTAATAAACACTATTGGTGTGATAGTTTCAAAAACCAAAATATTATTGGTATTATTACTGAGTTTTGCGTCAATAAATAGATTTTCAATGTGTTGAATTAATGAGTAAATTGATAAGCAGAATAAGCACGAAAATCATTTGCAGACTACATTAGAACCCAGAAAGCTATATATATATAGAAAACATATATATAAAACAAGATATAGAAACCTTTTTACCACGAACGTGGCTAGGAAGGCAACAAACCAACAAAACGTCAACCACCTACCACCAAAACTCCACAATCTTCTTTCTGCACACATCAAGATAATAGGAAACCTATTAATATTCAAAACCGCCGTTAAAAACTGGATTATGACAACTGGAAGACTTAATAGAAAACATAATTTCAAAAAATATGTGAGCTCATTTAACCAATGTATTTTCACCCCCATCCAAAATTTAACACCTGCTCTAGTACATCAGTTTTCCATAGTTGAGTAGGTTAATTTCCGAAAAATTACATCTGCTGTATATTTTGTATTTAATTTCAAATATTATGTACTTTCTATTAATTTCATAGCTTGTTTGTATTTTGAAGGTGATAGAATCTATGTATCAATTAATATACAATAATCTTGCTAGATGAGTGGTGGCTAGGTGATTTTTTTACTACATGCGTAATACAAGTAGTGAAACTATTAAAACTACTATACGGTACATCTGTGACAAGCATAGTAGTGTTCTGCCAGATTTATTCTTTCTATTGAATATCACTTTGTTCACATTCATAGAGTTGTTGTGGAAATGCAATAAAAATAAATACCCAAGATTTATGGTGAATTGAGACATTGTATTGTATATTTTTGCTATTATCATCGTCTTTAATTTGTCTTCGCGGAAAATTGATATGAAATACTTTTCGGTGTCACACGTTTGTTTCTCAAGTCTCTCATTACAAAGATACTCAACCAATTCAACTTTGTTTGTGGTTGTGAAGATGATACACTCTGGGATACTCTGGTAGACATCCATATTGAAATAAAACATTCTCTAGAGATTGATGATAGTGTAACAACCGAGACTACACTTGTAATAAATTTAAAATTACAATAGCTTATGTAATTCAGGTTTTTATAAATTAGTGGTTTTGACAATATAAAGTCGTTCTTATTCAACTCATCAACCTTCGACTGGGATATAAAATTATTATTTGTATTATTCAGAGTTCTTCAACCTATATCTGAGTGCTGCAACCTATAGAGTGCAAAATATCTATATCTTGAAAGTCTATTGGTAAATTTTGGTATAAGATGGTGGAATTATTTCCCACTAAAAGTGTTCCTACTACAGTATCAAATTCCAATCCCCAAATGAGATTAAGTAGATAGTGTGGTAACACATACTCACAGCCTCTTCTAGATCAGCTTATTCAAGTAGCTCCAGTACTACTGTATATTTTACTCGAGAGTGCAGCCTGTAATTTGCTAGTGGCTCTTGTTATTTTCACGGTTGGCATTGTGTTTTTAATTTGCACTAGCATGTGCCACTTCCGGTCACTGCTAACTTTGTCAGGTTTGTTAGTAAATCGCAGAGGCATGTCTGCCTATCTGAAACTCCCAGATCTGAATAACTGAACTGAATAAGGAAGGAGCATTGAGTTGCGACGTGCCAACTTGCAACCTGTGTTTAACGCCAACTACTACTGTTTTACCGAAAGGATAACGATGAAGATTTGCACATTAATCTTCTTGTTCTTCTTCCATTCTTATCCCTCACCTACTCCGGTTCCTTCTTCTCCCCATTGGTCATGGATCTTCTGCCTCACACTAATCTTTTTCTTCCTCCTTCCTATCCTTCATTAATATTTTTCTCCTTCTACTACCTGTTCTTATGCTTCCCATTCTCATTTTTAATTCAGAAAAATATTTTTTATTAGTATATTTTCCTATCTATTCTTTTTCTTCTCCTCCCTTTTCTTTCCCTTCTTCACCTTCATTTTCCAATCCCTCTTCTTGTTCTTCTTTCCCCTCAGTTCCCACTCTGACGATCATTCTAATTCCATATTTTCGTTCTCTACCTCTTCTCCATTGTTCTTCCTCTTTAATTTCCCTGCTTTACGCGTTCTTGTTGTTCTCTGCTTTTTGATATTTTGTGTTTCTTGTTCTCGTCCTATCTTATCATTCTCCGACACGTTTTTCTCTTTGTTCCTCATCTATTTCGTTCTTCAATGACGTATTAGCTCATAATACCCTTTGAATGTTTAAATTTTCTTTTCGATCCCTATTTTATTTCCTCGTCTCTTGATTCTCGCTGTTCTCCTCATTTCCAACGCAAATTCTTTTTTCTCGTTGCTCTACCTCTTTCATTCTTCTATTTATTAGCAAACTGCTTCTAGATCTTCTTACCATACTTCCAAATCAGTTGAAAACGTCATTTCATTGCAGCTTCTGTTTCCATTATTCAGCTCCTTCTTTCCCTACTATTCTACTTATCTTGAAGAGGATGCTCACTTTGAACTTCGTCTTTCATCTCCTTCTCCAGCTCCAACTTATCATATACTTCTTCTTCTTCTTCTTATACTTATTTTCTTTCTCTTCCTCTTTCTTTCCTTTCTCTTTTTGGTTTTCTTGTCTTTCTTTTTCATTTTCTTCTTTTTTTTCTTCTTCTTAATATTCATCCTCTCCCTCCTCTTTTTCTGCTTCCTCTTCTTTCACTTCCTCTTCATTACTTATTCGTATCATTCCTCCCCTCTTTATCTGAGAGACTGTTTTGAATTGAATAGAGTAGCAGTACTGTGGTTTCTGGCAGCAGACAGCTTTGCTCTGCTACCAATTAGACGCGCGTTCCATACACTGCATCTGCGGCTGACATTCAGATAGCAGGGTGCAGGGATCATTCAATTAGATTAACACCACATAAGCCGTATTTTGGACACTGAGAGCTGGATGGACTGAGTGCCTTTCAAGCATCAAGGAACGTTATAATGGTTATTCTATGTTTTCAAGTTACATGCTCATGTCAACTTATAACGTCTCTTCTAAACCTCTAGACACTTGATTTAAATAAACAAAGAAGGAGAAAATGTTGTGGATCTGCATTGCATTGGTTGTTTTGTTGATCGTGATACGGCAGAATGCACGAACATCATGGCATGTTGCTGCCGGATCCTGTGCTTGTTGAAAGCAATAGATTGCTTAGAAAAATAGAAAATTGAAAGTTCAGTTCCGATTCCCACAGGAAAAATGTCTATACATTTGAACTACGCTGATACTGGTAGGAGAATGGAAGTCTGTTTAGTATGTGTGTTTGGTTTGGAGTCTTGTTTGATCTTCTGCGGGTGCATTTGATGTAATTCTGTAAGGTTCTATCGGAAACAGTATAAAGACTCTGAATTTACAAGTAAGGTGCGTTTTGATACAAGTCAGGGATATAAACATCGGAATTCTCTCCTTGATTAGTGCACAAAACAAGAAAGAAAAAAGGTGAAACTTTGATTCCTCGAGGTTCTTCTACAGAATATCCAATGAATCTGACTATATGAATCTTTACTATAATAAAGGAAAGAACTGGCTTATACACGTACGGGATAGGAAAATTATGTTTGACGCATCATCACGTCTGAACTACTGATCTGATTAACTTGAAATTTTGTTTATAAATTCTTTATTAACTGAGGATGGTTATAGGCCTATTTTATATTCTTCAAGATTTCGATAAGTCAAGTTTACAGTTTGACGAGTTTTTAATTTGACAGTTGCGGAGTACGGGTTACCTACCAGTTAAATATAAATCATTCAAAAAGTCAATCTCACAGTGACATTATTATATTGGTCTAATTCCTCCAACAATGTCATGCAATTCAAAGTATCATTTGAATTGAGTTTATCTTTATGGAATTTCATTAATTTTGCAATCAAATTAGAGCCTTAAAATCAAAAGTTCTTGAGAAGAGACGGATAATTCATAGAAATCTATTAGACATTTTACAATTCATGCTATGACAAGAGCAGTAAGGTTGAAATATGAGCATGAATGAAAATGATTATATTGAATGAGTGTGATAAAAAATGAATGCACTGATTAAATGAATAAATTATATTGAATGAGTGTGATAAAAAATGAATGCACTGATTAAATGAATAAATTATCATTATAGTAATGAGTGAATTCAATCTCGTAATCAAAAAATAAATAAACAATAATCAACAATCTCTATATTCAATTACAATTCCTATTTATAAAACCCTATTTATCTCAACACTACTCGATGCCTTTGTATCAAATGAAAAGCTACCAGCGTTGCATATGCATGGTCGCGTATCCAATTTTGTAGCCGAGGAACTCACGTTGTTCGAAGATGGGGCATCCAGCATCCAGCATGCGTGAGCGTGAGCGTGAGTTGTTGAGCGGCCAATTACTGTCGTGGGAGAGAGGCCACAACTGCGGTCCACGGTTCCACAAGAGGAAAAACTGTGAAGAAATGATTATCGTCGCCATCTTGCACGCCTTTATCAGTCTCTCTCATACCCTCTCACATTCCTCTATCTCTCTCAAACTGTCTCTCTCATACCCTCTCATACTTACTCACTCACCATCACCCTCTCTCTCTCTTATCCTCACTCCCTCGAAGTATCACACTGCCTCTCGCAAGCTCTCTCTCACACTCTTCCTTTCTATAACATTATCTCTCTCTTGATTTCGTGTTATTTTCTTTGTTGACCAAAGAACCTGTTGATGAAGACATTCAGAGACGTTGCCTTTTGACTGTCCGTGTACAAGGCTGCTGCTGCTGTTTGGTCCAGGTCCACTACCTTCTCGCCCTTGTATGCCTTTGCCTACACATCCTTATTATTCTCATCAGACTTTTTCAGACTCCCAAGATCCTCCTCATCAATCTTGCCCAACCTGCAGTGACTAGTTTCACACAGCTACTGTCACTACACTGTCATCAGACCTCATTGCACTCCAATGTAGGATTTGGGAGACGAAAATTCACACCTGGAAACAACCGAATATATTGATAGATGAGACTTCTTACTGTGATTATAAAGATCGGAAAAGAAATAAAAAAATTCCCTCATTTTTTTCAGTTTCAACGTTGATTTTCCCAACGAAAACGTGTGACACTCACCTCACGATGGGGAGGAACTAGTGAATTTTTTCACTCAACTACTCTCATTAGGGACTAGATGATTGATCATGAGTGCATGGACAATCATTACCTACTAATAATATGTTATTAGGCACGAATGAATGCATTGTCAAAACAAAAATTAGCTCATATGAAAATTCCTTATTTTTTCAGTCACAATGTTGATTTTCCTAACGAAAACTTGTGACTCACGACGGAGAGGAAATAGTGAATTTTCACTCCACTACTCTCATTAGCAACTTAATGATTGAACATGAGTGCAATGATATTACCTACTAAAAATATGTTATGAGCACTGGCATGGATAAATGCATGGTTGTTTTTATATGGAATCTCCAACTACTGAATTGGAGAACGAAAAACTCTCATTTTCAAATTATCTGAAGATGATTATTTATTTATTCAATCACAGATGAGCTTGAGGTTTGAAAATTCAGAAAATTCTTCTAATTCGCGAATATGCTTTTTACTTTCCTTGCCCTATTACTATAGGTAAGGAAAGTATTGCTTTCCGAAAAAAATTAAGGTAACCAAATTTCTAAATTTCTATACGTTTCAAGGTCCCCTGAGTCCAAAAAAGTGGTTTTTGGGTATTGCTCTGTATGTGTGTGTGTGTGTGTGTGTGTGTGTGTGTGTGTGTGTGTGTGTGTGTGTGTGTGTGTGTGTGTGTGTGTGTGTGTGTGTGTGTGTGTGTGTGTATGAGTGTATGTGCGTCTGTGTACACGTATACCTCATCTCCCAATGGTCATTTCAATATAAGGATCCGACACGAACAATTTCGATCAAATGCGATTCAAGATGGCGGCTAAAATGGCGAAAATGTTGTCAAAAACAGGGTTTTTCGCGATTTTCTCGAAAACGGTTCCAACGATTTTGATTAAAGTTATATCTGAAATAGTCATCGTTAAGCTCTATCAACTGCCACAAGTCCCATATCTGTAAAAATTTCAGGAGCTCCGCCCCATCCATGAAAAGTTTGATAGTAGCTTCTCAATTATCAGGCTTTAGATACAATTTAAACAAAAACTTTCGAGTGGAATAGATTGAGCATGAGAATCTCTACAATTAACATTTTCACCTAAAATTAAAAATAAACTCGAAATTCGAGAAAATGTGATTATTCAATTGCAAACTGTTGGCAACTGTTGATTCATGATTCACTATGAAGAGATAGCAGAACTCGTGTGTCTCCAGCGTTATTGCCCTGTCACCAGCTGGCTCAAATGTTTGAATAGTAGACTTGAGATTCGCGGAAACACTAGCGTCAGGTGATCAATTTTCATAACGGTAAGGAAAGTTGTGTGAGTGCGCCACACCAGATTTTTTCATTCTCAAATCAAATTATTTCCAAAGTGATAGAAGTTATGAGTCATATTTTCAAATTGGCTTTCATACTCCAAAAATTGAATCTATTGGGAGTTTTTTAAAAATTGAGAACTCTACATTGATGTGTTGTTAAATTGAATATATCCAGTCGTATGGACTTGCATAAAAAGATTAAAATTCCACACAAATTGGCAACACCCATATTTTGTTCAAGTCTTCATTTGTTTTATTCAGAGTAGAGATGACGATCTCATTATAAGCTAATTATTGTCAACTTTAATCTGTATCTATATATCTGTATGAATATTTGTCTCCAATAGATATCTTTATTATAACTATAAATGAAAGTATATCAACAACACTCCCCTTCAATAAATCGGTTCTTGGAGAATATTAATTCCAAGTACTCTTTACAGTTTCATGTGGTTTTCTGGAAACGCATGATACCTCACGCTATTGTGCAATTAAAGCAAAAAAGCATAAACTTGAGAGAATCTGGGTATAGTACAAACAAGTGCAATATACTTGTGAACTGTTACCATGAGCTCTACATCTGAATTTCTCCATTCACAATTCCAAAATTATCCGCAAGAGTCTTTGTGGTGAAATACCTTTCTTCTTTGTGGTGTAGTAGCCTACAACTTATTCTTTGATTGTTACAATGAGCCCAATAGATTGTACAATAAGTACAGCAATCAAATTGGTGGATTACACCCATAATAGTGGTAGTGAGTAGGCCTAACTGAATCATACCAGTGATGCCCTAATGGCTGTATATCTTCATGGAGGCCACATTTCCCCAGGGCCCTCAACGAAGGTATACCGTATAACTTTTCATGGCCACCTCGATCGCCGGGCGTTCAATGATTATTACATGCATCTAACCAACCACCTATCATCCAGCAATCGTGCTGGCTCAATCTTCTCCTCTTCTCTTCCGTCTCCCGCTTTATCGTGCTTTTCTTCTCCTGTTCTCAAAGAGGGCCCGCCCAAAAATATCTTCTCGCTGTATCCACATCTTTGCCCACCAACACCATGCACAAAAACATAAACATCAGCCGCCTTGAGAAGAATGCTCAGCTCAGAGCACCACAACTAACCAAAGGATGGATGATAACTATATTAGACTAAATTACTGTGTTACGACGTCAGATTACTTTTTCTCCGTCCCTCATCTTCAACCATCAATCCTCCGTCCTTTCATTTCCACGTCAATTTCCTTACTATGTCTACTACTATCATCAGACCCCTACTCCACGACCTCTTCACTCTCACTCACTCACTCTCTCTCTCTCTCACACACACAGATCCCCTCTTCCCTCTCTAATCTTCTCATGCTGTACACTGAACCCTTATCGTCCCGTCCTCTTGAGTAGTACAGTCGAGATATGAACTCGATCGACTGTGTAGTCGCTCATGTTCCGCTCGCAATACAAATGGTACAGTTACTTGGGATATAAATTTATGAAGTGAGTGTAGGATGGGATAATTTATGTTTCTTGCCGTAAATCATATTATCATGTATCATCATTTGTGTTCGTGGTGTCATTATTATAATAATTTGTGGTTGATCTTAAAATTATTTATTGATAGATTTATTCCATCTGAGGTTTGATTGAAACATTGCTAGTGGCTACACCTTGGAGAGATATAATCGATTATTATAAACGTTGTCACATTTAAATCACCCAATGCAACAGAATCGTGTATGAGAAGTTTACTATGGTACTACTAGATTTACTAGACTCTGAAACTGGGAGAGGTTCGAGGCTTACCCAATCGTCCCAATAATGGAAGTGGTTGACAAAATCTAATTTGTTCTATTCTTTATTAGGAATTACGATAATATTATTCATTCTGTATTTTATTTCTTATTGAGAAATCATTGATAATACACCTAGATTGTACGAAATATTTTCCGAGAACCAATCTGGATGTATCGACTCAGCATCCATCATTCCATTGAACTGGGACTGTGTCCTGTACAAGAGCATAATATAATAACGGTATAAGGGTGTGAATAATCCCAACTTTATTAACGGAAGAAGGAGGAATTAGGAAGATAAAACAACGGACTCTAAAGAGGTAGAGAGGTTGCTCTCATCTAAGTTCGACTTCTACCCACACCTGTTAAATGCGTCTCTCGGCATTAAGTCATTAACAAGCCTTCGGGGGTCGAGAAGAAGTCCGAAAAGAGGAGAACGACAAGGAAAACAGTGGATAACAGAGAGGGAAGACAAGGAAAATAGAAGAAAAAGGGTAGAACCGGTTACAGCTTCATCCTTCCAAAAGAAAATAATATGAATTAGAGGATGAGGAGCAGAGAAAAGGCCCGGCGCAGGCGCGGTTCACGCGCCCAAACTGTGAAGAACGATCGAGATTCTGGTGGTCCACCGCCACCACAGCTTATCCTCATGAAATCTAAATTCAACATTCAACAAGATAGTTTGTAAACAAACCATTCGAGCAAGATTAATAAATTGAAGTTTTCTACGAAAGAGTTTCCACTCACAGCTTACAGTAGAACCTTTAATGAAATACAGTTTTTGCTGGAAGTCTAATTGGAATAGGATTATTACTATACAATAATAATTATATATATTAATAAAGATAATCATGATTAATACTCTGAATAGTACTCTGAAGAAACTAATACATTGTTTACAAAAAATATTTACTCTGGTGAAAGCTGAGGAGATTAAAATACCTGAGATTATTCAGAAAGAGATATTCATAATCCTGAATGATAAGATGGTTGATTATATTTATGGTCAAACCAACAGGGTTATCGAACTATATGTTCTGTACCATTAAATTCTTATTAGTTAACTATAATTTTAATTCCGTAATTTGAATAATAAATTATTATCGAATTTTGTCTGTTTATAGTTCATAAAAGTTTTATACTTTTGTATTTTGTTTTGCAAGTTGGTAAAACTGCGGTTGAACAGCTGGTCTGTTACGCTGTATTCTCGGCTAGATGCTTCTTCACTCACTTATCTTTTGGATTTTGGCATTGTCTGACTCAAAATTTAAGAAATGGTTTCTCCATATCGTTCAGTATTTAATTATCTTCCAATATGAATTTATTTTGCCAAAATAGGCTTAGGCCTTCTTTACTTTATGTTTTGATTGAGTCTTGTTTTTTTAACCCAGATGGATAAGTTTAAAACCTTTTTCTAAATTTGTAGATCCTGAATTAGCTTGTAGATTTTTATTACTTTCTCATGTACTTGTAATGTCATTTATATTAATTTTAATATTTTGTTATATTTCTTTATATTCTGATCTTTATACCGAATTCATTTAATATATTTTATTCTCATTATCTAAAGTCAAATTTACGAAACGTTATAGTTTTTCTATTTTATGACTGGACCTAACCTGTTCTACTGTCCAATGACCTAATTCTCAGTTATTTAATTTTTTTATTATTTTACTTCTGTTCTTTCTTACCTTTATAATGTCTCTAAATTTATTTTATTTTCTGAAAATCTCGCTCTAAATTTAATATGTATCTTTCCTGTAATTGTTACCTTCTGATTTAACAATCTCAACATAGCTATCTTGTTTTAACGAGTAATAAGTTTGTATGTAGAATTATCAGATTGCTATTTGTCCATACAGGTTTTTTGATTTATGTTAAATATGATTATATTGAAGATGTCTTGAAGCACTACCGGCTTGTACAAAATATCTAACTACTGGACCATGGAATTTGAGTAAACTGGACTAAACATCATGAAGATACAACACAGTAAAGTACCTACGATATATATTTCTGCTAAATTCCGGTAAGCTGCATCATCAGATTTCTACATTCTCTTCAACTACATATTCTCTTCTCTTCGCAAATTGATAACTTGGAAATTTTCTCATAACGTCGAGTGAAATATTAAAGGGGTAGCGCTATTTCCTAAATTCATGAACTCTAAATTTAAATCTATATCAATCTTTTGTAATTCTGTACTTTGTAACTATCATAGTTTCTTCTTTATTTCCATATTTGTTTCGTGGAATATATATTATTTTCTTGACTCTCTCAAATTTGGATTTTCTTAACCTTACTTCTTTCATGATGTTGAGCTGCTGGCATGATCCGCCGACTCTGGGGCTCATTGCATTCTTTCTCTTGTTTGCAATTAGTTTATTATTAAACTGGTTGTAACAAAGATATACTTTGTACCCAAAGTAGGGTATAGTCTATCCAAGGTAGATGGATACCTGTCTATCCACCTCCACTCAAACCAACTTCAGTTCTTCTACTCCTGAAGCTGAAGAGGTTGTGTCTTACAAAATTTAAAATTATTTTATTCATTTACATTTACATCTATGGAAAAAGTATAACAACATATTATAAAAATTAATACAACAAAAATATGTGGCTTGGTACAAGACCTACCAATGCTATTGTCAAGCAACTCTTGCTTCAAGCCACAGATATAGGGGCAAAACAAGCCTCATTGAATATTTATTGGCTACAGTACAGAACTAAATAAATAAGTAAGAAATAGGAAAAAATAACAATAATAGTCAGGAACAAAATTAAAAATAGAAAATGACACAAGACAAAATTTTATAGAACAACTAAAAATATAAAGAGATAGTAGATCTACTTGAAGAAAAATAAAATAAATTTGAAAAAAATATTATGGAATTATTGTTTAGTTGAAGTTTGATTATAATAGAATCACTAATACATATCGTTTTTTCCATAAGACCGTAACCGTAACAGATAGGTATTCACCAGGAAATAGTATCATATTAGAGTAGCTCACTAACGTTTATCATAGAGTGATTATCTGAACTATTGTAAAGGCTCATAATACACGACAGATATAATGAATTATTGAAGAGTTTTCAACAAGAAGTTGTACAATGATTGAATGGGGAAAATAAAGCAAATAGAATGTCATAGAATGACTGACTAGATGAGCTGTCATACACTTATTACACTGTCATACACTGATAACACTTATTCTATAGTCATCGCTGGCAATATATCAACAACAGAAATCCATCAACAATCTCTGATAGATGGAATGTGGCTTTTGATAGATGAGCTCTTCATGTCATGTCTCCAATTGACAATCCTCAGAGTCATTGACAGTTGTTATGAAATCTCATATGACATAATATGTAATTGGGCAGAGTCGAAAGCCATCGCAGCAAATATTTCTGTAGTGGCGAATACTGTATATCAATAGGGGCAAGTATTCCATGCCTTTCTAGAAATAAATTTGTAGGAAATAGTATTATTTCACCATTCAGGTGAATGAACGGATAACATGTAAGAATCAAGAGTCATGAGGGAAAAAAATTCTTATCTGTCAATTTTAAAGTTTAAATTGCGTTATTGAACTTCAAGTTTTATTAGTATCCGATATAATTCAATACATCCGATTACAATATTGTATTCGATGAATAGAGTTAAGTTTGGAAGAATTAATGAATGGAACCAATAATGGCACAAAATAAATTGAGCCATCATGAATCTAGTTTGAACAGGATTGCAAACTTTATTAATTTTTTATTTTTCGACTTTATAGAAAACCTATTGAATCTTGTTCCAACATCAGAATTCTGATTAGAAACCAGAATACTTTGGTAAAACATTTCTCAACGGTCTTGGAATAAAAGTCTGGAACTTGAACCGCGAAACCTTGAAATTGTTCCTTTTATAAAATCTCAAACCAGTGCTGAACTATTTTTTTTCATTTCTGGCAAGTAGTAAAGCCTAATTCATTTCACTCAAATTAAGATTGATGGCACTAAAAACTGAATAAATTGCAAATCCATCATCCGTTCTATGGACATTTCCGGTATAACACATTCATAAAATCTTCCATCAGATTCCTGGGGAAATGTCCGTGGAAATTGACTCTCCTCATCTTAGTAGAGACTGTAAATATTCCGAGATTCGGCTTCATAACATTAACCAGGGAAGAGGAAGGCAATCTCAATCTCAGAGCTCAACACTAAAATCGTTTGGAAGCCAGAAAATTTCACTGAAATTGGCATGTTTCGAATGCTTTAACTAACTTTTTGGTATCTCTCGTTCTCTTTCCCTAGTCATTATTTGTCTCTGTCACTCACTCATTATTTCTCCTTTTTCCCTCTTCCATAAACTCATCTCCAATATTTAAGGTCTTTCACTCCAATATCCTTTTACCCTGTCGTGATTGTTCTACTCTTCTATCTTTTCTTCCGCTCTCAAAACATCCTCTATGTTCCCTCAAATTTTCTCCTTTTCTCTCCCTTCATTACTCTAACAATATTATCTTCAACTCTCACCATCTTCACCAACTCTGTCTCCAGCCAAGCTGACTTCATTGAACTTGGATGAAAATGTAGCTATTTATCAACAAATAAACTGGAAAAGAGTATAATATGACCACAGAAGGCAGCTTAGAAAAGCCATATTATCTTTATTAAGATGGACAGAGCGATGGAATCAAAGATGAGAAAAGGCAAGAAGTATTGAAGAGAATTCGAGAAATTCATAAGTAAGGAAGGGAGATGATTCTAGATGAAAGGTAAGATGAGATGAAGTCAGTGTTTGTGAAGAAGGACTACAGCGATGGTAATAAAGATTTAGAGATGAGATTGGATCTGGAAAGCAGTTCTTGAAGCGCTGGAACAAGCGAGTTAACACTGGCTAAGCTATAGCGAGTTTTCTTCAGACTGTCAGCATTATTTCAATTAGAAGAATTGATGCAAGATATTAGAAATGCTGACGGTTTCAAGTGAATCTCACTATAGAAGCATGATAATGAAGTGGTCAGATAGTATGGTGAGTGAGTGAGTGAGTGAGGTACTCTGTACCCTGTCATAACCCCTCAACCACCCGTCCCACCATGAGATACCTCTCAGCTGCCTCAAACTTCCAGTATGCCATCTGCTTCGTTGAAAAGTAATAAACAGAACTTTGCTCCAGAAACTGAGTACTGATTGAACATGATAAAAGATGGTTTTGTTTGAAAATGCAGTGATGGATTTTGAGAGATTCTTGATTTGATAATACAATAGTTACATCATCAGGTGAAATTTATCAAGTAAAATCATCGAGAGTACTTTGGAACAAATATAGAATTAGAGATTGTGAATTATCTAAGGTTCACGTTGAAGTCTTAGTTATTTGGAGCTCAATCCAGTAACAGAAAAAAATTAAATGAGAAGTTCAATTCTGCAAAAATAAGAAAAATATGCATTAGTCAAAACTTGAAATTGGATCATTCTTCATCTCCCTTGAATCACCTCATGCATACTATCAAGTTAATGTGAAGGTCTCGTTAATTTGAAGCTGGAATCAATGTGAATCTATTAAAATTTATGCTGCTAATCGTATTAAAAAGGAAATTTTTGTTCTCTCTGCATTTAATCACAAATATCTTGCCTGACTCATGGAAACGATAGTAGGTATAAAAGCAAACACTATAAACCACTTTAGACTGCTTTTCATCTCTTAACAAAATGAATCTTCATGTGGCTTCTATAAAATTGTGGAATAGAGATCTGACTTCCTATAAATTAACAGTACTTTCAACTCAAGCTTTAAAACTTCAGTTGGCTTTCTTACTCATTATTATAACTTTTTAATCTGTGAAACTTAAAAATTGTCAAATTGATGTCTTAATTTTGCAGAACTTCACTCCCTTACTTTCTCCTTTCACGGTTATAAAATCCAAACTGAAACAGTAAAGTAAGCACAACTGGAAACCAACTATTCACATTAACTTATAGCAGAACAGACCCGATGTGAATACTAGAACTATAACAGTAAATAAATAGCAGGAAAACTAGAACGTTTCTACTTTTATGTCTCAATCAACAAAGCACCGGAAAATACCGCTGGAGAGTTATGTGTAAATATAATATTATTCTTTTAAACTTTAAATACAGTGTAGGAAATTCATAATAATTCTAATTTTGAAAGTAATGCTCAGTAGACTTGATAAGTTTTACTGAGACTCATGTTTATTATCAAAATTAGAACTTGGAAACTACAGCCTCTGCTAGTTACGTTTATGTTGGAGATTGTTTAATGATAATGAATTACTGGTAAAACAGTTATGCTTTATCCTTGTACATGCTTTGATAAATAATTCGCGAGAATTATTAATTTTAAAGATCATAAAATACTATATCATAATTATGATTCACGGTTTTCAGGGTGTTTGATTGTTCACGCTTCACGGTTTAGTTCAACTCAATTACATAGCATTTTATGCCTGAACAGAATGCTAAAAATATTTTTTTATGACTGGAGAACGTGTTTTAAATTTTAAAATGATTGGATAGAATAAATAGGCTAATAGATTAGAATAAAATATTCTAAAGAATAATTTCATCAATTTGAAATATTGAAAGGTTCTTCTAATTTATATTATTATTTTTTTATTTTTTCACTTCTATTTATGATTGCAGTGATGATTTCAGTTCTTTTTTAAGATGATAATATAGACTTCCTATGTTATTGATGGTGGAGCACCTTTATGATTGCTCAATGAATGATAAATGCAACGATTCTATGAAATTTGGATCTCTATTTCATTCTCAGAGTTGATTTCTTATACTGATCATTTCAACTACTTACAATTTGTACTGCTTGCAATTTGTATCTACACTTATTCACAAGATACTGATGGGCGACAAGTGTTCATACCCCCAACAAAGCTGAGAAAAGTGTAAGTATCACTATCACCAAAGATTTCTGGAACAAAATCTAATAAAGCGATCAGCACGTCTTTTTTGTATTTTGTGACCATGCATATTCTCGTCTGAAGGAGAGGAGCTGGAATCAGAATAGATGAGTTTTTGGTTAGAATGATTTTGAAAGAGATAGAATGAATATTAGGGTGGGGAAGTGTGAGAGAGTAAGAAAGAGAAAAGAGTACAATATTTCTGACAATTTGACGACCCATAGTTCCAGGAAACACCCCCAAGGGAGAGCTGCCTTTCTAGAAACTAGAAAAGGCGCTTCTATTAACGACAACCTTGAAGCTTTTCGGGTAGCATCTAAATAATGGCAAAGTCTCCTCAAAGAGACGTGTGATGAAGAGGAGACCATAAAGGACACGATAGAGGGAAGGAGAAAAAAGATGGTATGGGTGCACGGTGACACATTTGTTTGCATTCCTGCGCTGCCAACGATGAAGGCGGCTTCCAGAAAGCACTCAAAGGCTCGGTTGCACAAAGACCTGTTAAATTTTAATCATGATTAAATTCTACAAGAACCAATCAGAGTACGGATTTCTAAGAAGAAGGCTTCTCTGATTGGTTCTCTTGGCATTTTATCAGGATTAAAAATGTTGACAGACTTTTGTGAAACCGGGTGAAAGTGAGATAAAGAGCAACTGGTTTCTCTCGATATCAACTGATAGATAACTAATAGAGCTATAGATCAGGAGGGTTGAGAGCGATATATACGGTATATTATAACTGTACTATATAATTACAATATGTTTTGAAAGAGTGTTTTTTTTTTCATTTCTGTATCTACTAGATCTGAAATATATTACTGGAACTAGAGTTCTTCTTACATTCATTCCAAATCGCATTCGATTTCAACAAACTATTGAAATGATGGAAATTAAAATTTTCAAATGTCATAAAGCCTGAGTAATTAAGTCGCCTGATTTCCTTATTAGTCATGCATCATTACAGTATTGTAATAGTTTGAAATTGGGTGGGTATTATTGTAGTTGTTTTTTGTGTCTTCTATTTCAGTTAAGCGACAAAATTAAATTTTTCAAGTTATTGAAATGGAAATCACTTTGATTCTTACTTCGAGTATTGTGGGAACTGACTACATCTTGTTTGAATTTGCTAATTTGTTGCATAGTTGTCCAATTAATTAAAGTTATTTTCGTGCATTTTCCAAATACAGTTCAATTTTATGTCGATAAAGCTACTACATTTGGTAATTGTACGAGCATTGACCTTTTTGAAGCTTTGGCTTTTTCTCTGGAAGTTGGGCTCAACACTCGTTGAGGGGGAATAATTTTAGTGAAAGGACCGCAGTTCGAATTGAGAGGTAAATGGGGAAACATGTAACGGTGTGCAAGCCTCTGTCCTCTGAATGAGTCTGTTTCCCATCCAAAGGGACGAATTGAAAAGTTTTCCGTTATCAGTAATTTTGATCCAGTGTAAATAGGAAACCAAATTCATAAGAATTAGTAGAAGTAAAATTAGGAGATTAATTGCTTGGGTGAATCTAAGTAAAGTGAAGTTAGTTTTGTATACGTCGTATATTGAGTATAGTATAATAAGTTTCTCATAAGTCGAAGTTAAAATTTTGAAATTTTGAGAGCCGGGCTTCTATTGTTACTTTCCTTGCCCTACTACCATAGGTAAGGAAAGTATTGCTTTCCAAAAAAATTAAGGTACCCCAATTTCAAGTTTTCTATACGTTTCAAGGTCCCCTGAGTCCAAAAACATGATTTTTACTTTCCTTGCCCTACTACCATAGGTAAGGAAAGTATTGCTTTCCAAAAAAAATTAAGGTACCCCAATTTCAAGTTTTCTATACGTTTCAAGGTCCCCTGAGTCCAAAAACATGATTTTTGGGTATTGGTCTGTGTGTGTATGTGTGTGTGTGTGTGTATGTCTGTGAACACGATAACTCCATTCCTAATTAACTGATTGACTTGAAATTTTAAACTTAAGGTCCTTATACCCTGAGGACCCGACAATAAGAAATTCAATAAAATTCAATTTAAGATGGCGGAAAAAATGGCGGATAATTACTAGAAAACCATGTTTTTCACGTTTTTCTCGAAAATGGCTCTAACGATTTTCTTCAAATTTATACCATGGATAGCTATTCATAAGCCCTATCAACTGGCATAAGTCTCATTTCAGGGAAAATTTCAGGAGCTCCGTAATATTCTTGAGAAAAATGGCGGATAATGACTAAAAAGCCATGTTTTTCACGGTTTTCTCGAAAACGGCTCCAACGATTTTCTTCAAATTTATACCATGGATAGCTATTTATAAGCCCTATCAACTGACATGAGTCTTATTTATGAGAAAATTGCAGGAGCTCCGTAATATTCTTGAGAAAAATGACAGTTACTAAAAAAACATTTTTTCACGATTTTCTCAAAAACGGCTCTAACGAATTTTTTGAAATCCATACCCTGTATAGTTATTTATTAGTTCTATCAACTGACATGAGTCTTTTTCCTGGGGTACTAATGAGGGGTCCACCCAATCCTTGAGAAATTGACTTTGTAACCTCCTTCTCGTGCATGAGGTAGGTTGGTACACGGTTTTTACTTTTTCTTCTTCCATATACCGTGGGTAGGTAGAGCAGTTTATAAAAAGAACACAGTCATAGTCAAGATATTTCATCTGTAGAACAGCTGTTTTGACGAATTTCAAAAAAAATCATCGAATTTCACAATTTACATAAAGGAAAAAGTACTCTGAAAACAATTGTATATACACATATACAGTAGTCTGATCGTAGTTGCAAATATGTTGCCATCAATCGTCATTATGTTATTCTCCTAAATTATTCTCGTTTGATAATGAGGCTTATAGTTCAATGAGCAAGGAAAGTTGTGTGAGTGTACCACACCAGATTTTTTTCTTATTAAGCTCAAAATTCAGTTTCATAGGAGGACGAGGCCCAAACTTAAATGCAACAAGTTAGCAAGTTCCCAAAATGTAAAAATTGAATATACTACCTATGAATTCAATATACGATACCTTCTTGTCCTTAATCAATTGCTGAGTCACTTTGTTTGAAAATTTGACATGTGACATGACTTCTATTGATTCGTTTTGATTTGGAGTTCAACCCTTTAAATGTTCAATAAATCTGAAGTTAAATTTTAAAAGTATTTTTCATTGAAGTTCCTGGCTCGTAGTTACTAGTTGCTAAAATAGTTGACAATTAAATATTGATGAGAATCTGTGAATTGGGATGAACGAATCCACTTTAAGCTACCAACCAATCAAGGATTCAAACAGATGTTCAATAGTAATATAATTTCAGCAAATATTACAGAAGAGTAAAATGCCCCTCTCCGTTTACCCAATCATTACTATCCAACTGATAGGTATTGCAATACCTATTGCAATGCCTATCATCATTCCTAATAAACTGTAGAAAAATAATATTTCATTTATGTGATAATATGCATGATCATACAAGATATAAGCCTATGTGCTGAAGATTCTCTTCGCGAAGATGTAGTAAAGATCCTCTATGGTTTTCTCTAGATCTTCATCATGTTTATTATTATATACCATTTTCATTTGAGGGATGGTGTTGAAGCTCGTATCAATCACTTGTCCTGTTCTGGACCTCTTTTAATAATTCACCATGAAACTGTTGACGTTGGATGTGGGTGCTGCTTGTCCTGGTGCTGCTGCAGGCTTTCGGAGACAAGTCACAAACGATTATTTGAGAAGGGTCCACTCCTAGTTGTCGCTACACAGAACTCACTTTCAACTGTCAGCATACCTTGAAAATACCATTGATGCTTTCCATTTAACCAATGCTGACAGCTGAGTATATGCGTGTCTCGAACCGACCCCAGAAAACTTGCGTGAAATCCTAAACCATAACAAATTAAGATTTTAACAGGCCAACCTATTAATGCCAGCTCCAGTACAAACATTAGATCCCATCTTCTGTGGGAGGAATGGGCTACCTGAGGAAAGAACTACCGTCCCTTTCCATCTCAAATGTATGTACTTTTCAAGTAAATGTTCTCTGAAAATTCTCGAATGAATAGTAATATGCAACTCAAGGTCATTTCTTGCAATAAGGCTAGTCAAATTATAATATGATCATTATATTATAAGATCACACATCTAGCAGACTCGGGTCACGTCAGGTCACGTCATGTCGCGTCTCAGTAAGCGACTCGCCTAAATGTAACAGAGTGATCATGTTCAGATCAACTATTCACTCAATTTAACCACGAAAATTGTTCCACCACAAATTTATCATGAGTATTTGTTGAATTCTTTGCACAGTTGTTTGAAAAAAACCACACGGCTCTTCAAGTTCCACTACGTCATCTATGTTTTGTTCATAAATCCATGAGACTTGAATAACTCATAACCTCAACGAATAACTTAAGTTCGTATTTAATTCTTTTTATTTAGCAAAGGTATCAGTTGTTGACGTAAGTACGAGTATAGAACTAATGGAGTTCCAATTTTTGTAATTATAATACTTCTTCAAAATACTCTCAAACATGATGTGTGTCAATCTCCACTCGACTCATTAAGTCGTTTGCTCATCAAATTTCAAATTGATTTAAGATTCAGTTAGCGATTCAATAGAGGTTCAAGCTGGAGATTTATACTCTGTCCAAAGAACGAAGATATTATAATATCCTTTTATTTTTTTAGCTAGAGATTTAATATCTCTCTGAATGGATAACCTTCTATGAACCACCACTGAGAGTAGTATAAGAAAGTAGAGAGAATGAGAGAGAGTGAGAAAAGAGTGTAATCATTATAGATTCATCAAATTTCCACATAAAAATCTCATTGTATGTTAACTCTCAATGTGTATGGTTGGTCATAGATATTTTTTGTTATTTGGAATGATTGTTTATTAATTACCTCCTGGCATTCGTTTGGAACATTTAGCAGCTCCTCAATGCCTTTCAAGCCTAGCTACATTTTGAAAATGAGATTTACTTGAAAATACAGTACATTCTTATGTAGTAATGCTGGGAGTTGTTGGTAGTTTGGTGAGCTTCACTAAAACAAAAGAAGAGATGGCGAAGGAGGGAGAGAAGAAATAAATTGAATGCAAAAGGCGAATATTCTCGTTTTGTATTTGGATGGTGAAGAAGACGTCACCATTTTAGGAACGAGCGGAACCGTCTTTTGCCGCCAAAAGGTTAATACCACGAAAGAAAAGAGAAGATTTCGAGTTGAAGTGAGAGAAGAATATTGAAGATTGTAGAGAGAAGATAGGAAAGTTGGGAGATGGAATGAGACAAACGACAAAGTCAAAGACAGATGTAACAAGAAATGCCTCACTTATCCCAACTCACTGATAGATAAATCCCTGATAACGAGGTCTCAGCTTGTCAAGCATGTCCTCAATCGTCCCACTCCTTCTTCGGCAGCCATTTTGTTGCTCAGCCAGTCACTTCAAACCAGATTGACACGTGCCACTCTCTTACATTTCAAATTAATTGTCCGATTCAGTTTTGACTTTTCTTGCTGGTTTTGAATGTGAAGTAGATATATCAAGTTTTCTTCTCTAATCAAGTTGTATCAAATTTATATTTATGATATTATGTATTACATTATTATACTTTATTAATATTCGCAATGAAACTCAGATTCTACCTTCAAATTGCATTAATTCAGTGAGGATGATGAGCCCATGAGCTATGGACTTGTGCTTAGGTAATAAAAGGGATGATGTATAGAGAACAGTGGAGTGGATATATTGTTACGGGATGCTTCGAAACAATAAAATCAAATCAAATCAAAATTGTTTATTTATCCTTAATAATTATAACAAAAGATAAAAAACTTAGAAATTAGGAATACATTATAATAATAGTACACAGTATTGAACTAAATAATACAATAAAAATGAGGAAGGTCCCCGCAAGGTTAAAAACCTGTGCGCAGAGGCCGAGAGAATCATATTATCAATATGAAGTTTTTCTTAAGAATTAAAAAAAAATTGTAGAAGAGTAGAAATAATTTAATCTGTATTATTGGATGCTCGACTACTCCTTTTACAGTATTTATGGAGTTGTGCGATTGTATTTATTAATTTATAGTATTATATGATATATTTATCATTGAAGAGAAACTGCCTTGTGTTCTAAGATACCTCGCTAAAGTAAGTATTTTCCATAGTCAGTCAGTATACTTTCATTTAATGCAATAGTGTAATGTAGTTAGGACAATGACAAGATGAGAGAGTGGACTTGAGGGATTCTAATGAATAATAATTAAGTTAATATATCATTAAAGTGCTGATGATAGGATAAACTATTTTTTCTACTTATCTGGAGAATGTAACTGTCCGAACTATCCGAATAGTCAGATTATAAAAACAATAAGATTATAGTTTCCATATTACTGAAATTGAGTTCTAGATGTCAAGAGATATTTGTCAATGAAATCAAAGTATTATTACCCGTTTGATCTACCCCAGGTACTATCGAAATTATAAGGCTACTGTATAGGCTACATTAACTACATTGGCCAAATCTAGAAGAATGATTTTTCAACCTCTTATCTAAAGAAGAACGTTCTTGAAACGTCAGGGGTGTTAAAATATAGATTGATACAATATAGAAATGTAGCCTTGACTGTTTCTTGACTTATGATGTGTGAGATGTGCGCATTTTACCTGAAAAGGTGTTGCCAGCAGGGATGAAGTGTTCAACTGTCAATTCGCTGCTTCTTTGAAAAATAATGGAATGGTGAGACGAAGAAGAAAGATAGAATGAGGAGAAGGAATGATTTCGAGGATAAGGAGAAGTGGGTGAATAAAGATGAGAAAACATAGAATAAAGTTTTTGCGAATACTAAAAGAAGAAGAAGAAGAAGAAGAAGAAGAAGAAGAAGAAGAAGAAGAAGAAGAAGAAGAAGAAGAAGAAGAAGAAGAAGAGAAGAAGAAGAAGAAGAAGAACGTGGGGGTGTGGAGGACCGTAGCATGATATTCCAAGGTCAACCTTATTTCCACCCCTCTGCAGGATAGCTCGGTATTTGATGCTTTCAACTAGCAACCTGTCCTCCTGACCTTATTTATAGCAGTTTGTTCCCCCTACAGATATAATCATAGTAGATGAGAGTAACAAACAAAAATCACAAGCCCTATAAGGTCTGGCCTACTTTGAGTGATCCCTCCTGCTAAAATATGATACTTTAGCTTACTGTATGAATCTTGTATTTTTCAAAATGAGGGTACAGTATTATAGCAAAAAGCTGGAAAAATATGATAATTTGATTGAATGCTTGCGAAATTACATGATAATTGATTACTTCATTTGTAAAAGAATAGGAATGGAAATGGCTTTCAATGTCATTCATTGCACTCATGTGTTCCAATTTCCATCAGACTATTTTCGTGCGGTTTACTATTGTATAGTCTCCACACGTTTATTTAGAAATTGGAACAGATGGGTACGGGCGGTGAGGAGGTAGTCAGCCGTTCCAATTTCCATCATATTATTTTCGAATATTATTTATGGTCAATAATTATTATTATTCAATTATTTATGACTATAGTATAGTAATTTCTCATGTGTACTTTTCAAGTAATAATATGTATGCTGTGGGTTTCATGAATAGTTGTTCTTATTCTTACAATCATTTGTAAGAAAAGGTTTGAGCAGTATTATAAGCAATTTTCCAATTTTGTATAAGCTCCTAAATTTTGTATTCTACCCATCCTCTTTTCGAGGGTTACATAGGCGTATTAAAATCCAGTAGAAAGCAATCCATAACAGCTTGATATCCGGCGTTCTGTTACGAAGCACCGGTTAACCTATGAAAGAGCGTGCATGATGGAGCATTTGTTGAGCAACCGTTGGGCAACTGGAGGATGAACGTCAATGTAATTGGGGTAACTAACAGTGAAGACATGTTCTGAAAGGGGAGGCTGACAGAAGAAAAACGTCCGACTATAAAATAACATGGTACTGCCTGCTACCCAGTCAAAGCCAGAGCTAGTCAAATTCCGCCGAGTCATTGTTGAACCGATTGTTAAGTGAGTTACGCTTTGACTGCCTGCTATAATATCTTGTCATCATGTATTTTTTGTCTCCATATTGGAAGTGAAGTGATGCAGTGAGGTGATATTTCATTTAACTTATTTTCGTCTAAGATGATAACAGTCCACATTATTATACAAAAAGTGGTTTCACCAAAATTTTATATCAACTAAATATTTTTGAAAAACTATAAAAACTATCTTTTAAAATCAGTAAGTTTGATTTCAAATCCTTCGTGTTTAATCAACTCAATTCAACTACCTTCAGATCAAGTTTGATTTCGAATATGTTTTATCAACTCGAATCATCTTAACGTATAATTCAGCTTGCTCCAAGTTAAATCGCTTTAGAGATTTGAGCTACACCAAAGCAATAACGCTACAAGATAATTAACACCTCATTTTTTGTGGCCACTTTAGAAGCGATAAAACTAATGAATTAGTTTGAGTGTCATTCGGAAAGATGATTGGGAAATGGTCAACATAATTTACACAATCTGAGGGTCAGGTAGAAACCAAAGTGCCCTTAGCTATGCTAGCCTAAAACGATTCCCTTGTACTTTTGGTCATTTACGCTCACACATTTTCTGCTTCATGTGGCTTTCCCAAGAGCTTGGTCCACTTGTTCAACGTCCGCCCTTCCATATCTCTCTTGTCACATTTTATTACCCACAAATTCTGGCAGTCTGGACATCCAAGATGTCTCTTTCACGCAACCAGAGCTTCACTCATCAATTTACTATCCCTGTTTCTGTTTCTGAAATGTTACCTTCTTCTACTGCTACTCTCAAACAGAATAACTGAAGCTGACTTATTTACTGCAGAGTAACCGATATTTTATAGACAATATGAATTATATTTATAGTCAATTATTGTTCTATTTCTAGTTACAACAAACAGTCCAAATGAACTCAATTTTTTTCTGCTTGTAATTTTGAAAATTATACGAGGTAAATAACATTGCAAGTAACTTGCTTTCGAACTCTCAATAAGTTATTTTTACAGCTTCATCCATCTTTCTAAATTAACAGTCACTCTCACTTCATCTGCTCATTCCCAATAATTTTTCTTATTTTCAGTTGCACCCTGCCACCTCTGTCATTCGTTAGTACAGTGTTTTTAGCTGTTGTATGCTTTTTTATTGCCCAGTTCTAGCCAGAGATCTTCAGAACAGAAGTTTTGTTAGCTGCTGTATCTTTTTTCACCCAGTTCCAACCAGAGATTTTCATAACAGATTGTAAATTCATTTCTGTCTTAATAATTAGTGACTAACAGAATACTAATGTCTATTAATAAGAAATGAGTCTCACCAAAGACATCCCTTTTCACAAGTCTCTCTCACCTATTTCTTTGCACGAACAAGTTATTTATTATTTTTAGCAACACGTTCTCCACTCCCACTAATTCTCTTCTTCTTTTCTTCCAACCCTTCAACATCATTATCTCCACGATTATAATCATCATCATCATCATCATCCCTGAATTAGTGGCACCCTCGGATATCTGTTCCTTTCTAACCTTCCAGGTGATTTACAAACACGTTGGTTGGTTCTAGCCCACAACAATAACAATAGTCGAGCTATATCATCCCAGTTACGGGTTTATGTCTTAATTGAAGAAAGCAGTCATGGTGAGTTCAGGATCAAACAGGTATCGTTCTCTCAATCCTTCTCTTCCTTACACCTCCCGCTCCTCCCAACATTCTCATTTTTGTTGGTTCATCCTTCCTGTCTCAAGATACCTCTAAATCTCTGCTTGATAGCTCAATCGTCATCCCCACCTATTGTTGTCAGCCATCAAGTTCCTCCTTACTTTGATCTGTGATCCTCCACCACTTTAGTTTAGTTTGAGTTTTTTATCAACATATATACCATTAGTCATGGCTCTGTTGTTATGCTCCAGACCATCCATTCTGTTGCAGATGATGCTTGAATGTTTCTTTCCTGTGTTCCCTCGAGAGTGTTCAGTATTTAAAATGGTTGCACGTAGAATAAATTATTGGATCATTGATGTTCAGTTTACTTCATTTGTAAATTATTAAAAAGAACTTTCGGACCATAAAATTCTGGAGTGTGAATTTTAGAAATAATTGAAATTCTGGTGTCAACTATTTAAATATGCAAGTTTCAAAAGGCTTGGATATCAGCGATATACATCGCACATTATTTGTGTATTAGTATTTCCAAGAATAGATTATTGAGCAGTAGAACAGTAGCAGCAGTAGTAGAACAGTAGAGGAGTAGCTTCTATAAGTCATAAAAATATATGAGACATTATAAAAATATGTATAAATAATGAAGATTTTGTGCGATTGATTGGTTCATGCCACACAAAATTAATAACTTTAATGGATTCATAAGTTCCTTCTATCTTTCATCTAAAGACCAATGAAGTTTACTTCTCCCAACATTTTTAATTCAGTATGTATCGAATTTTTTTTAAGAATTGTGATTTGTCAAATCTAGATCATTTACAGGGAAAGTAGTTTCCTTTCACAAACTATTTACTATTTACGCTGGACAAGCATATCGAAATCTGAAGGTAAACTGCTTCCAACAAGTTGCCTTCAATTATTCTCAAATATTGAGTCTACAATCTTTAAATGTTTGCTATAAGTAGACTACCTCTTTGTATTTGATGAGCGAGAAGCCGCGTCTGAGGCAGGGTTCACTTTCCTGAATGAAGTGTTTGTCCAGGACTTGCATCCCAAATGTTTGCACTCATTCAACAAACTGTTTATCGGTTCAATATTAGTTCTACAGAAGATCATCTCAGTTAAACAAGCCAATAGATATGAAGTGAAAGTGGTTTTCTATTGCCACTGTTTGTTCGTGATACGTCTATTGAACAATTAAATATTAGTTGGAAACGGCAACCGGCAGTTCAACTTCTATACATATAGCTCTTTCAAAGGATTGGGCTGTAGCTTTTGCAGATTGAACAAAATTTTATTGAGTGTTTCATAAAAATTACATGTTTGGAACAGTGATATGATAGTAAAAGTTAATACAGCATTATTATAAATGAATACAGCTATAATTATACTGTTTTGAATATTAATGGAATGAAGACAGAATTGTGAAAAATAAAATTGTATTTAGTACCTCATCAGCAAGTGAATTCTAAATAAGTCACTCAATCACTGAATCAAACTCTTATTGACAATGTTTTATAAATTACAATTGAATTTTTATTTTTATTCATGGAATTCTTGAACCGAAGACGTATCCTATTTTATGGTCCAATGGGAATTTGAAGAGAACTTTTTGGGAGACTATCGAAATTTGAGAAAATAACTGTTCAGTTTGTTCTTTCTCGAGCATAAAATCTCATGATTTTCGATTATTCAATAAATAATTAAAATTATAAACAAATCAATTGAATAGGACGAATTTCGTTAGTTGCTTTGCTCTGTGTATTTTGATTTGTGACTCATTATTAGAAATATAGTTTGGATTATATTATTCAAGCCATTGATTAAACTCTGTCGAAATCTTTATTCCCACACAGCCAGACACAACTTTAAAGCCTGTGACCATATTTTATTGTCGGCACTTTTTCAAACAGAGTTAGATCTATTCTAAAATTTGAACGCAAGATGACAAAAGGTAATTGCAGGCTTCTCTAAACGCTCGTTTGTAGATTGTTGCCTGCCCTTTAGCGCGGCTCGGGACAAATAGATGCTTCAAGACTCATTACGGTTTGAACATTTCAATCCGACGATAAATACATTACGGGGATGGAATTCCCATTCAGAGAAGAATAAAATCGAACAAGAGTGGAAGAACAAAGGTTGGTAAAAGGAAAGGAAAAACAAAGACATCGATACCTCGTGCCTTGGACCACACCCTTTCACGATTATTCAAAGGGTAAATAATAAGAATGAGGTGGATTACATTTTGAAAAACGACTTTAATTTCCTCAATCAGCCGTTCTTTGTTTGAAGCTCTCCTGTGGTTAAAGTCTAGTACTGCACACGAATATAAATATTATGAGTAAAAAGGGTTGAGGTTGAATCTTGCTGAGGGAATAAAGATCTGCGGGTTGTCAATGAGAAGTTCTCAGCTAACGACAACACCAGCCAGTAATGGTCCATTGTGTTGTGAGGGGCGGAGGGCGGCCCACTTATCAAGCCGTGATTCTCAGGGGCTGATTCCGATCTGAGCAATGGTCTGGGTCAGGTGAGGTCTACAAAGACTTGAACTGGTGAGCACTGTCCAGGGGGTCATGGGAGCTTCCCTGGTGGACCCTGGAGAGACAGTGTCTCACCTTGACCTCCTAGTGGGGGAAGCATTTCGTTAAATCGTCAGGGGACACAATTGTTCAAAACAGAAGAATGGAATACAGTAGTTGATTTCTCCGACCATCTTACCCTTTATTATGTGCATTCCAATACTGGTTCACTTATCATTATTATTGACACGAATGCAATTACACACAAAGTGGAAAATATGATGGAAGGTAATCTCCTTCCTCTTGTTTGTGAAAGGATCATTGAACAACTTGACGTACCGTACATTCGAAAAGGCGAAAAAATGACGCAATGTGCAGTACACGTGTAATATATTTTTGTGTTGAATAAAATAGTAAGTCATCATATTCCTACATACTAAATGTGAAATAGCTTGATGATTGAAAATTTATCAAATAGTATATTTTTAAGTACTGTGTAATGTACACATCAATTAACAAAAAATGAAAAGAAGAACTCTAATTTGGTTCAAAGCTATAAATGAACTTACTAATATCGCTGGAAATTGTAATTATACACTTGCTAGGAATCAAGCTCTCAATAGTATCTAATTTGTAAGGTGTTTGCTGATCAATTGAATAAATTGTAGAAATTACTCATTTCCCCATGTATACAAGAACAACGTAGCTGCAACTTTGATAAGAATGACTGTCGTCAAGAATATAATGTGTATTTAATAGCATTAAATAAAAATATAACTGTGAACTTAGTATGATAGCTTTTGTTATGGAGGTTTGGAAAAATCTAGAACCTCATAGAGGTTAGTCGGAACTATATAATTCAGAACAAGCCAGCATTATTATTCAAGCCATTGTCAATTTAAGCATAACCCAAGCTTGTAATGAGGTGAATAGGGGTGAAACCGCTTGCAGCCAACTTGAAATGAAACCAGGGACCCTGTGGTCAGTGGCAGTTTCACGAAACACAAGAAACAGAAGGGAATCTTCAGAAACAAGATGGATAACAAAGAACCGCGAAACTAATGTAGTAAGAAAAACGTAAAAGTGACATGATAACTAATGACACTCCAGAAAACGATGAGATGGATGGAAAGAGGATCCGTTCTCGAAATTTGGAGGAAGCAGGGCTACAGGTGTTTGGTCAAAATAATGACACAGTGGCAGTCCTACTATTCAAGAAGTATAGAGATGAAGAAAGAGGAAGAGTACAAGAAGAATAGAAGAGAAAAAGAGGAGAAGAATCAAGAAGAGAGGAGACAAAAGTAGCGAAGATGGCCTTGTAAACTCCTGCTGGGAGAATTTTATTTTTTAAACTAGGCCTGCGTAACTTTCAATGCTCAAATAAATAGCGTGCTGAGTTTTGGGACAAAGACTTTCTGCGTTTTGAAGCAATGAAATCTAAGTTCCTAGAGGCAATTTGGACTGTATCATTCATTTTCTAAACGCTACTTGGGCTACAATCAAATTATATTCAGAGCATATTATTATCATTTTTCTCGAAAATCTCAGCCACTGGTCCGAGATAGCAAAAATGTATTGCTCATGTGTGTTATTCATGGACTTGATTGGCTAATTGATAAACGCGTTTCGAAGCAATGATCTACGTTTCAACTCTCATAACGACATATGATTGGTGTAATGCCTGAACGACACACCTGGTACACCTATAAAATCTCCTTATAGAATAGAATAGAATAGAATGGCTGCCTTTATTTTTACCTAGGAGGGCGGAGTTAGGGCGCAGCCGGCCCTCTCTTACACTCAACCCTCCAATACAACGCTAAATAATTGCTAGATTAAACAAATCAAATTAAGAAAAAAATATATATACAATATATACAAACAAGGTGAATAAACATTATTGAAATACAAAAAATAATCAATGATGAAAAAAAATAACAAAACCTAAATTATAATCAAGATATGAATAGAAATCAAAGAATAAAAACTGAAAAATAATACAAAAGAAGTTACAAAAGAAGAAGTAGAAGTAGAAAAAGAAGAAGAAGAAGAAGAGGAAGAAAGAGAAATAATAAATATTTAATTTTTTTGAGAAAAAGAAAGAAAAACTGGCCAATGAACCATGTACTAGGTCCAGCCTTATAGATAGGAAGGAGAAATTTGAAATCCAAAAGATGTATGAAAACTTAATTCATCATTATCTGAGTAGCTTTTCCCTAATAATTGTTTATCTTTAGATTTGAAATTTTATTATGTGGATTACCAAATTTAGGCAACCATGCCATCAATATTTCAAACAAAATAGATTTTAACAACATGGTGGAGCTGAAATTATTTTGAGAAAATGACGACGGTAGTAGAAAATACGGAAGTTATTAACCATTAAATGGTGGTACACTTTGATAGGTTATGATTGAACAGGATATTATCAATACTACATTCGATTCCATTATCGAATGTGGAATTGACATTATCTTGTTCATTCAACAACTTAACATGGAGAAGTTCAACAACATTCTGTTTCACAGTGTGAAAGTTTGACACTATAGGCCTATAATTCTAAACTTTAATCGGTGGAATTGAAATACATCTATTGCTATATATTCACAGACCTTATCTTGAAATTAAAAACTAGGTACTTTTTATTCAAAAACTTTCAGTTTAAAAAAGTTTTTGAAGAAAGGATACCGTACTTAAATTTTCAATATCAAGATAAATAACAGTATGCTAGACCTCACCAGAAATTTAATATTCATAGATCTCTATGAATAAATCGTTATCTTGAAAAACAATTTGAATCGGATTGATTTTCCACCTCCAAATTAATAAAAAAAGGAACGTTATTGACAACAGGTTCAAATTGATTTCTCCACAAGAATTGAAAGATAATATCTACCTTCCCAAATACTATGTCAGAAAAAGTATGTTTTCATGTGTGAGGCAGAAAAACTGCTTCGTAAAAACAAGGTTTTAGAGCCGCTGAAATTGGGAGGAATCTTAATAGCAGTGATGGGTATCAGCGTGAAAATTGCGCTTCATCTCAAGAGGAAAGAAATTGGCCTGTTAAAATTCTGCTTTTGGCGTTCAAAGAACAAGACATCAAAATTACCGAAGCATTTTAATTGTGCTGCTCAAAAATGCCGACCGGCTTATCGTGTACATCGAATTTGCATAGTAATCACTCGGCTGTCCTGAGATGAGGTGAAGTGTTTGTCCAGTTAGGACAGCTGCGTCAAGTCAACTTTCCCAAACAAATAATAATTATTGAGAGCGATCTCCCCTACACATTATTCGATAATGTATCCATAATATGATCACAATCATGATAATGATAATTATTGTCTACAATGATAACTGTTCTGTTCGTGGGCGTGAGGTCAGTTTTTGGAAATTAAATTAAAGGCGAAGATTTCAATTACTTTGGAATCAACATTACAGTACCCTACATTCTATGGATTATGAAGGCCATGATTGAATTCAATTCAATAAGTTATTTATCCCTTATAATGTACATTGTAGTTTAATCATTATCATATATATTTCATTTTTGAGGATGAGGATTGAGGATGTGTCTTCTATACTTTCATTTCTCTAGACTGTAAATCAATAGAGTATGAAAAGATCGGAAGGCTGATTGGCTGGCAATTATTACTTTCCATTTCATAGGTGGAATTCTTTTATGAGAACTAGAGCTGAGATTTGATCTGTTTTGTCACCTAAATATTGTGATAAATACTTATCTCTAAATATTGAAATTTAGGGATTGCCTGCCAATATCTAGACAAACCAATAAAACCAACAAATCAATATCCACCAGATTGAATCATTTCTCTACTTCTCATAACAGATAAAAATCCATGAAATGGAAATTAGTTTCCATGCTTCAGAAGTTTTCCAGCAATGGTTGTTTGGACTATGAATAATATAAGAAGTGTCTTAATAATCATTATACTACTACTACAGTCTTAGATCTGATTCAACTATAAATTCTTTGGGTCATCATTTCAATTGCATGAAAACCTGGCCTATTTAAATACAATAGAATGACTTTAACTCATTGGTTGAATTTTGACTATATCTCTATTCATATTTTTTGGGAACATAATAAATATCAGTCGTTATTGTCACACTACGACTATAACCTTTATTCTCTTATAACTAATTCTCATAACTAGTACTCTCTTATAGAGAATATACACGTCATGATGAAATTGCATAAGGTCGGAACAATACAAAGCATATTGATCTGTCATTCCTGAGACATTCATGTAGCTCCTCTGCAAATACATGACTATTTTATTCCACTTCGTAAAGTACAGCTTTGCGCACGGCTTTGTAGCCATATATTTCCCTAGAACTTACCTCTTGCAACGAGAATATAATAGGTTTGCGACTAGCCTACCGGTCAGTGAGTCCACATATGCAAGACCGTTAATAAGTAAAGTTCACATATATATGTGACAGTTCTACCATTTACTTGCTTGTATTAGACCACGACTCAGGCCAATAATATTGTAATTTATGTCGAGATGAAGGTCTTGGCTAGACATGGACGTGACTGAATAAATTTCAGTGTTAATAATAGATAAACAATATTTATTTGGACAATAATTCAACTCGTGCAGGACTTATTCTACTGTGCTGGGCCTCTCGATGTTCAATGCAACCCTTAGCCTCCCAGCAGAAACCCTAGGCTTCTATCCTCATTATTATGATTATCATCATCATCATCATCATCATCATCATCATCATATTATAAGTCTACTCATATCAGCAATATCATTACTATAATCTATAATAATGTTTAGCATTAGCTTATATAATTTATCCATCTTTATCGTCTCGAGTTTTCAGTTTTCATATAATACTCGTATGAAATCTGAAATGTGAATACTATAATTCACATGTAGTTTAGATCAGCTTAATGCGAATATATATATATATATATATATATATATATATATTATATATATATATATATATATAGAGAGAGAGAGAGAGAGAGAGAGAGAGAGAGAGAGAGAGAGAGAGAGAGAGAGAGAGAGAGAGAGGGAGAGAGAGAGAGAGAACATAACAGAAGACACTTTAAAGTTTGTAATATAAATTAAAACAGGAGACACGATATAAATAGATTGAAAACACTTAAAAACTTACATTGGAAATGGGGGAAATTTTCGGAGACTGTGTATCCTTTCTCAACCGAGATTAACTGCAGTCTTCTCGGTTGAGAAAGGAGACACAGTCTCCGAAAATTTCCCCCATTTCCAATGTAAGTTTTAAGTGTTTTCAATCTATTTATATCGTATCTCCTGTTTTAATTTATATTACAAAGTTTAAAGTGGCTCCTGTTATGTGCTATATATATATATATAGCACATAACAGGAGACACTTTAAAGGTTGTAATAATATATATATAAATTAAAACAGGAGACACGATATAAATAGATTGAAAACACTTAAAAACTTACATTAGAAATGGGGGGAAATGGACTCAGTCTCCGAAAATTTCCCCTCATTTCTAATGTAAGTTTGTGAGGATAACATTTCTCCACAAAGTGCGAACAACAAGAGGGTTTGGATAGGATCCAGCCAATTTCTTGAAATTGACCAAATAGGGGTTTGATATTCAATTATCTATTGTCAACGACCCAGGGATAAATTGTGAACGAAACCTGTCAATATTATTGGTCTGGCCAGAGCATTTTTGAATTCTAGCGCCAAATCCCAGACTACAGTTCTGCCCGTAGCAGGCTTGCGCTCTAGTGTCGATCGTCCAGCTGTTTTGGTTTGTCGAGAAAAAAAAGCCCGAGTCATTCTTGTTCAGTCGTTGTTCTTGATTTATCAGCCCGTCGTCTTGTGCAAGAGCAATTTTGTATTTTGTCATGTAATTTCCATCGGAAATTTCTAGTAATTGATTGTTTAAGTGTCGTGTGTGTGAATTATAAATATAACAGCGTAAATAGTGTTAAATTGAATTAATTTGCATCAGTTTTGAATTTATAAAGAATCAGTTTGAGCTTCGTTCAAACATAGTACAGAATTACAGCCTGCAAGTTGAACGTGAAAAAACCAGCCTGGAAGCGAAAACCTATCTTTTTCCCAGCTTTCTTCCCACCTCGAATCTGACCAAAACACCTAATAAAGGCTTCGAAGGGCAAGTAGACAAACTTGGATTAAATCTGGTGAGTTTTTGCTCTTTTTATTGTTCATTAATGCAGAGTTTGACTGTACCAATAACCTGGCTCAAATTGAAGACCAAATTTTGCTCCTTGTTAGTATTTGATAAATTGAATAGTAAATTACAGTCCTCTAGTAGCTCTAGCCTGAGCTTTGTTCAGAACATTTCTGGGCCTCCGAACCGTGATGAATTAAATTTGTAATTGTTGATTAATTCACACACATTAGATTTAAGCAGTCTTGTAGTTGTCCAGTGTTGGCATGTTGAGAATGGTCTGATCTATGCTCAACTTGAGTTTGTTGTAGCCTTGTTCAAGAGCAAGGTTTCTTGTCAATTTGTATTTGTCTGAAATTAAATTTATTTCAGTTAAAATTGTAATTTTCCTGAAACTAGGCTCATTGTGCTCTTTTCTCAGGAATTTGTTTGTTGGATTTTGTATTGTCCATTTTGTATTGTACATGTTAGTGAAGGAATCATGCACCTGCATGATTTTGTTTGTTCAATTCAACAAGTTATTGTTTGTTTGTGAGTTTTTGGAAGAACATTATCTAATCATAAGTAACTTGTCTTGTGAATTGATAATCAAAGTTTAACTTTGATAACTTACTAGTCGTGATTCTTCCTTCCATTTAGTTTTTGAACTCATTCTTGTTTTATTGTCTATTGTTTTGTATTGTCGGGGCTGAATTGTTTTGTGTATGAGTTCAGGATGGAGGAAAAATTACAGAAACAAATCAGGGTTCATCGCGCTAAACTGGAACAATTGTATGCCAGATTGCAAAAAATTTATGACCTGTCTAAAAATGTCTCTGATCCAAAAGTTGCTGAGCAATTTTTAGTGTTGTATCCTCGGGTGTCTCAGACCATTTCGGATTATGAAAAGACAGAATTAGTGGTTAATGAGTTGGAACTTGAGTTGAATAAAGACCATGTTGTAGCATTCAACGACTCACATCTAGATCTGTTCAGTATATTGAAGTAGCGGCTAACACTATCAAACAGAAAGAGGCCACTGATGCTATTGCTCAATCTTCGGCAGCTCCAGCAGCTAGTGCACAGCCGGTCGTGTCCGAGTCAGTACTGCCCAAAATCGACCTTCCAAAATTTGATGGGAACCAGACTCAATGGTCGGTGTTTTATGAATTATTTAAGGCATTGGTACATGACAACAAGAGTTTGAACGATCAGCAGAAGGTCCAATATCTTGTAAGTAGACTTACTGGACAAGCAGCAAATATTTGTCGTCATTTGCCACCATTGGCTAATAATTATCTAATAATTTGGCAGGCATTATTGACCCACTATAACGATCCACGAGCGCAAGTCGATGCCTATTTCAAACAAATTTTTGAATTTCGTCCAATAAAATCAGAATCAAAGGCAGGTTGTATTGCGATTTTGGATGGGTTTTGCAGTTCCATCAATGCAGTGAAGAGATTGCGACTCACTGATTTGTCAGACTCGATATTCCTCCATCATGGCTTGAGATTGCTGGATCCAAGTTCTCGTAGAAATTTTGAATCGTCCGTACGTGACAAGGCTATGCCAACTTATGCCGATTATGTCAAATTCATTGAAAAGCAAATTAAGACTCTTCCTTCTGATGAGAAACAGACTGAATCGTTTAATATGAAGCACAAAAAAGATAATAAATCAAAGGTGTTTGTGGTTCAATCCAATGATTCATCTAACGATGCATCTAGTAAAAATCCCAATTGTCTGAAGTGCTTAAAACCGGGTCATCGGTTAGTAGATTGTGCTAGTTTCTTGAAAATGACTCCTTGGGATCGTTATTGTTTGATTAAAGGAAAGTTTTGTTGTTTTCGTTGTCTTGATGTGGATCATTTGAGTAAAAATTGTCGTAGTAAAACTCAGTGTGCTCAATGTCGAGAATCTCATCATTCTTTATTGCACTTTTCCAGATCAAGTTCCAATGAAGGTGTTGCGTCCTCGTCGAACTCCAAGGCAGGTGGCACATCACCTATTAGTTGTTGTTCTACATCCAATGATGTAGAAAATTCGACCGTTGTGTTGTCGACCGTCACTGCACATATTCGAGATTGTAATGGTCAGCTTTGTGATGTTCGTTTCTTGATTGACAC